>NC_067450.1:848282-932121 GCF_009764475.1 Pristis pectinata | reverse complement strand
CCCCTCCTCCCATCTCCCCCTCCCCTCCTCCTCTCCCACCTCCTGCCCTCCCGTCCCGTCCTCCTCCCTGTCCCCTCCCCTCCTCCTCCTCCTCTCCCATCTCCTCCCTGTCCCCTCCTCCTCTCCCACCTCCTCCCTGCCTCCTCTCCCCTCTCCCCCTCCCCACCTCCTCTCCCATCTCCTGCCCTTCCCCCTCCCCTCCCATCTCCTCCCTCTCCCCTCCTCCTCTCCCACCTCCTCCCTGCCTCCTCTCCCCTTTCCCCCTCCCCACCTCCTCTCCCATCTCCTGCCCTCCCCCCTCCCCTCCCATCTCCCCCCTCTCCCCTCCTCCTCTCCCATCTCCTCCCTGTCCCCTCCTCCTCTCCCACCTCCTCCCTGCCTCCTCTCCCCTCTCCCCCTCCCCACCTCCTCTCCCATCTCCTGCCCTTCCCCCTCCCCTCCCATCTCCTCCCTCTCCCCTCCTCCTCTCCCACCTCCTCCCTGCCTCCTCTCCCCTCTCCCCCTCCCCACCTCCTCTCCCACCTCCTGCCCTCCCGTCCCCTCCTCCTCCCTGTCCCCTCCCCTCCTCCTCCTCTCCCATCAGGGGTCACAGGTTAGGTTAGGGGTCTGGCGTCAGTTACCTGGGGTCAGGAGATTGATGGAGAGGATGACCAGAGACAGGATGACCCCGATGACCAGCACAGCGATGCCGATGCCCTTCCAGTTCCGCGGAGTGCTGCTTGGGGTCCCCGTCGGGTCCTGCCACGAGGGAGAGAGTGGTGGGTCAGGGTGCTGCAGGGTCCACTCCCTCACTGTCACCCCCGCGCTCTCCCCTCCCTACCTCGGTCACCCCCACGCTCTCCCCTCCCTACCTCGGTCAGCCCGGGTACTGCCCACTGCAGCCCGGGCGCTGACAAATCCAAACATCCCCCCACTCATCCTTGGGACCACTGGAGGGGGCACGGTCCCCACCCCATCTCCATCCCAGCCCGGGCCACTGGGTGGGTCGGTGGTCCCAGCACGGAACCAGGCGTCGCTTCACCAGCAGAAACCACACACCCACACACACCAACCCACCCACACACACACCTACCCACATACAGACACACACCTACTCACCCACACAAACACACCCACACAGCTACCCACACACAGACACACACCCCATACACACACCTACCCACCCACCCACACACACACCCACACCTACTCACCCACACAAACACACCCATGCACACACGGACACACACCCACCCACCTACTCACACCTACACACCCACACACAGAGACACACACACACACACACACACACACACACACACACACACACACACACACAGGGCTGCGTCTGACGGTCAGTGGGAGCTTGCGAGAGGGACGGTGTGTGTGATGGTCCGACCACGATAGAGGTGGCGAGGGTTGGTGGAGGGTGGTGAGATGACAGTCTTATCACAGACATTTCCTCTGTCCTCAGAACCAGGTCCATTATCACTGACTGATGATGTGAAATGTGTTGTTTTGCAGCAGCAGAATACTGCAAGTAAAATTACTGTAAATTACAAACATAAACGAGTGGTGCAAAAGAGGAATAACGAGGCGGTGTTCATGGGTTCACGGACCGTTCAGAGATCTGACGGCAGAGGGGAAGAAGCTGTTCCTGAATCATTGAGTGTGGGTCTTCAGGCTCCTGTACCTCCTCCCTGATGGTAGTAACGAGAAGAGGGCATGTCCCGGGTGGTGAGGGCCCTCAGTGACGGACGCCGCCCTATTGAGGCGCCGCCTCTTGAAGATGTCCTCGACGGTGGGGATGGTTGTGCCCGTGATGGAGCTGACTGAGTCTACAACCCTCTGCGGCCTCTTGTGACACTGCGCATTGGAGCCTCCGTACCAGGCGGTGATGCAACCAGTCAGAATGCTCTCCGCCGTACATCTGTAGAAGTTTGCAAGGGTCTTTGGTGAGGGACCGGATCTCCTCAAACTCCTCACGACGTAGAGCCGCTGGCATGCCTTCTTCATGATTGCATCGATGTGTTGGGCCCAGGATAGATCCTCTGAGATGTTGACGCCCAGGAACCTGAAGCTGCTCACCCTTCCCACTGCTGACCCCTCAGTGAGGACCGATGTGTGTTCTCCCTCCCTGCAACTGAAAACATGCTCGCTTCCTCACTTTCCTGCAGTTTCTCTCCCCTCAGATGCTGACTGACCTTCTGAGTACCTGCAGGTACCTCTTCAGTCCACATTGGAAATCCTGCGGATATTCTTTTGGTGGCGCTACATGGAGTAGGTCGTATCTTGGCTCCGCTCCACTTACCTTATGCACCACCCTTTACTAAGACCTTTATAATACTTTTACAAGATTGATTTTGACTTCTAAGTGTCGGAATGAATACCAGAGCTAAGGCTGGAGCTGATAGCAAGGGTAACGGAGACCCTCAACTCACTTTGGAAGCTATCTCTAAACTGGATAAAAAGCTTGACCAGAGATAGAACAATTACAGCACAATTCAGGCCCTTCAGCCCACATGTGCTGAACATGTCCCTACCCTAGAAATTACTAGGCTTACCCATAGCCCTCTATTTTACTCAGCTCCATATATCAATCTAACAGTCTCTTGAAAGACCCTATCATATCCGCCTCCACCACCGTTGCCGGCAGCCCATTCCCCGCACTCACCACTCTCTGAGTGAAAAACTTACCCCTGACATCTCCTCCGTACCTACTCCCCAGCACCTTAAACCTGTGTCCTCTTGTGGCCACCATTTCAGCCCTGGGGAAAAGCCTCTGACTATCCACCCTATCAACACCTCTCATCATCTTATACACCTCTATCAGGTCCCCCCTCGGAGCTCCAAGGAGAAAAGGCCGAGTTCCCTCAAGCTGCTTTCATAAGGCATGCTCCACAATCCAGGCAGCGTCCTTGTAAATCTCCTCTGCCCCCTCTCTATGGCTTCCACATCCTTCCTGTAGTGAGGTGACCAGAATTGAGCACAGTACTCCAAGTGGGGTCTGCCCAGGGACCTATATAGCTGCAACATTACCTCCCAGCTCCTAAATTCAATTCCCCGATTGATGAAGGACAATACACCATATGCCTTCTTAACCACAGAGTCAACCTGCGCAGCCACTTTGAGCGTCCGATGGACTCGGACCCCAAGATCCCTCTGATCCTCTTTGCCACTTTGGAAACGCTGTTAAAAGATATGGAAGACAGGCAGACCACATTTATACAGGGAAGTGCTAAATGACAGCAATTAATTGCTGAACTGGATCAAGCTGGCAAAGAGAGAGATTGCAGGCTGGATTTACTGGAAAAAGACTTAATGGTGACCAAACAAAGGCTGGAACGGCAAAGACAGAGGATTATCGGAAATCCTGCTCTCTGAGGGACCCACAGTTTATTCACCCGACTTGCGGCCTGTATTTCACAGGTTTACTTCTCTTTGTCCAAGCGGATAAAATAATGGACAGGGATGGAGGGGAGGGGAGTGTGTGTGAGAGGGAGGGGGGGGATACAGAGAGGGGGGGATAGAGAGAGGGGGAAGTGAGGTGGAGAGGGAGGGGGGTAAAGGGAGGGGGATGGGGAGGTGGGGAGAGAGAAGGGCGAGAGAGAGATGGGGAGGGGGAGATGGGGAGAGGGGGTGAGGGGAGGAGAAAGAGGGGGTAAAGATAGGGAGAGAGAGGGGGAGAGGAGTGGGGGAGAGAGCACTGGGAGGGGGAGAGAACGGGGGAGTGGGGGAGAGGGGGGAGAGAAAGGCAGCGATGGAGAGAACGAGACAGATGTAAAGTGAGAGAGAGAGAGAGATGGAGTGAGAGACAGCGAGAGAGAGATGGAGAGAATGAGTGATACAAGTTGGGGATGGGCCCATTGATTCTGGGCTGGAACCGAAAGACGCTTTTAAATTAATTGGATCTTAAATCTCATTAGCAGAGTAGGCACAGGTCACGCAGTGCTCCCAGAACGAGTGCTGGAGGATGGTGAGGGTTAGGGTGGAGGGAGCACAGGGGAAATGTGATTCACAGCCCAAAACTTTAGTTCCCTCTCTTAACTCTTCCCAACCATGGAGTCTCCACCCCTGCGAATCCCCTCGCACAGCCCCCGTCACCGACTCTCCTCCCCACCCATGGACTCTCCCACAAATGTGTGTGGCGCGTAAGATATGTGCATGCAGTGTGGGTAAGTGCATGCATTGTGTGTACAGGTGAATGCACAGGAGCCCATGCACGTGTGCACGGACGCATGCATTGCCCACTGCTCCGAGCATGCTCTGGCACTGTACTGCAGCAGCTGCCTCCTGCCGATCGCTCTATGGTGGGTGAAAGATCCCCCCAGTGCCTGCTACCCCTCCCGACCCCTGCACCTGTGTTCCACCAACAAGGCAGTTTCAGTGCAGCACCGTGGTAGCCCTGTGCGTCGCCCGGTTGCAGATCCCCTGTCAGGACGGTAACCAACAGGCCCAGATTTTCAACCTCAGCACCTGGCAAGACTGCAGAGAGGGAGGAACGTTTGCCCGCGGACAGCCACAGACCCTGTGGAAGCAGATCCATCGGGAGCCTTTGCAAGGGCTGAAATGTGTGCAGAGTGCAGGGCTGGTGGGAGACCTTGGATAAAAGCCTGAGGCAGGCGGGGTTGGGCTGAAAGGGCTTCTTCTGCACCGGGGCATTTTCTGATTCTGAGCAGGGCTGAAACTTTCCACGGTACATGTCGCCATTGTAATAAATAACCAAAATCTCACCCACTCACGGAAACACACACACGCATGTGTGCATGCACAGCCACCCACCCGCACAGGACAACACACGCTCACTCATGCTTGCAAACACGCACCCATGTGCACATCCGCAAGCTTGCACACATTCGTGTACACTTGTGCAAGCAGACACCCCCTGCACAAGCACACACCATCTGACGTGAACCGATGCACACTCATGCTCACATCCACAAGTGCACACTCATGCCCGCACATGCAAGCAAACACCCACCTGCACAAGCACACTCTGACATGCACAGACGCACACTCTGACATGCACAGACACACACTCGTGCGCACAGACACACACTCAGTCGCACAGACACACACTCAGTCACACAGACACACACTCAGTCACACACAAAGAACTGCACCAGCGAGAGGCAAGTTTAAAGGAAGTGAACTGTGCAGAGAATTATCCACTCACCAGGCTGTGGGACACATTCTGGTGGGTGACGATCATGGGTGCTGGGGAAGAGTTGGCGCAGGGTGGGACCCGAGGTGTGAGCCTGCGGCAGAGATGGCCAACGTCCTCCGTGTTAGAGCAAGCTGTCTAGTTCCCCAGGTCCAATCCCTCAAGCCTCCCCACCTCCCTCATCGCTCAATAATATATTGATTGGGATGAGATTAATCAACGCGACATTAACTTACTCTCAGCATTATTGCTGTTGGCTTTCTGGAGGGGGAGGCTGTGGAGGGAGGGCAGGAGGGGGAGAGAGAGGGAGGAAGGGGAGTGAGAGGGAGGGGCAGAGAGAGAGAGGGTGAGAGAGAGGCAGGGAGGGGGAAGGATGGAGGGGAGAGGGAGAGAGGGAAGGGGAGAGAGAGGGAGGGAGGGAGGGGGAGAGAGAGGGAGGGGGAGGGAGAGAGGGAGGGGGAGAGAGGGAGGGGGAGAGAGGGGGCAGAGAGGGAGGGACGGGCAGTGAGAGAGAGAGGCAGGGAGGGGGAGGGAGGGAGAGGGAGATAAGAGAGGGAGGCAGGGAGGGGGAGGGAGGGAGAGAGAGAGAGGGAGCAGAGAGAGGGAGCAGAGAGAGAAGGAGGGGGAGGGAGGGAGGGGCAGAGAGAGAGGGAGGTGAGAGGGAGGCAGGGAGGGGGAGGGAGGGAGAGAGGGAGGGAGGAAGGGGGAGGGAAAGGAGGAGAGAGAAGGAGCAATAGTAGACAACTGGAGCTGGGGCTGAGGCAGGGCCTACAGGAGATTATGGAGCTGACTGCCGTGGCTTCGAGCACCCACACAACCCTGAGGTGGAACACTGGTCCCCTGGGCAGGGGGGGAGACGTGACACACGGGGTCTCCAGGGTCGCACCCAGCAAACATGAAGCAGCAGGGGGCAGGGGGCCAGGTAAAAACCGACCTCAAAAAGACAATCCACCAACGTCAAACCAGCCCGGGGGGTGGGAGTCAGCATTGACTAGAAACACAACTGGACCAGCCTGATGACAAAAGCCTCTCTCCCTCCCCTACACCCCTCCCTGTCTCTGTGACCCCCTCCCTCCCCTACGCCCCCTCCCCGTCACCCCCCTCCCTCCCCTACACCCCTCCCCGTCTCCGTGACCTCCCTCCCTCCCCTACACCCCTTCCCGTCTCCGTGACCCCCCTCCCTCCCCTACACCCCTCCCTGTCTCTGTGACCCCCTCCCTCCCCTACACCCCTCCTCGTCTCCGTCACCCCCTCCCTCCCCTACACCCCTCCCCGTCACCCCCTCCCTCCCCTACACCCCTCCCTGTCTCTGTGACCCCCTCCCTCCCCTACACCCCTCCCCGTCTCCGTGACCTCCCTCCCTCCCCTACACCCCTCCCCGTCTCCCTGACCCCCTCCCTCCCCTACGCCCCTCCCCGTCTCCGTGACCCCCCTCCCTCCCCTACACCCCTCCCCATCTCCATGACCCCCCTCCCTCCCCTACACCCCTCCCTGTCTCTGTACACCCCTCCCTGTCTCTGACCCCCTCCCTCCCCGTCTCTGACCCCCTCCCTCCCCTACACCCCTCCCCGTCTCCGTGAACCCTTCCCTCCCCTACACCCCTCCCTGTCTCTGTACACCCCTCCCTCCCCACACCCCTCCCCGTCTCCGTGAACCCTTCCCTCCCCTACACCCCTCCCTGTCTCCGTGAACCCCTCCCTCCCCTACACTCCTCCCCATCTCCGTGACCCTCTCCCTACCCTGAACCCATCGACCTGTGGCTGAGGGTGACCTGCCCCCTCCTTTGGAGGACATCAGCCCTCCGGTAGCCAGACCCCGTAACACGTGGACCACGTGCTGCATCTCATGAGCCAGCTCTCAGTGTATGGGACGGAGGTGACGAAATCCACCCTTGCCTTTGGTGTGTCCGCACAGCATCTGGCCATCAGAAGAGAAGAGAGTGGGAAGATCAAGACCTCAGGCTCTACTGAGCAGCTGTGGCCCCTGTGTTGTGCGTATTCCGGAGAGTTGGACTACCTGTGGCAGCCACTGGAGGTCCCGGAGACAGAAAATCTGAGATCATCACTATCCCCTGCACCGAGAGGCTGTTTACACTCACCGCAGAGGGACCACTCAGGACGGCACTGAGAACCCCGTGCATCAGGTGCGCAAAGTATCTGGCAGGAGACGTGGGCCACCTCACAAACCCCTCACCGTACCAACCTGCCCTGTCAGACATCTCCTGCCCTTCCTACAGGTAGGGCATGACCCACTGGGCAATCCCAGCATTTCCATTCCAGATCTCAGAGGTCGGACAAACTTTCTCCGGAGTGGCAGAGTCTGAGGGGAGACCTGATGGAGGTTCATAAGATAAAAGCTGGTATCTTTTGCCCCCCCCCCCCCCAGTCAAAATGTCTAATACTAGAGAGCATGCCTTAAGGTGAGAGTAGGAAAGTTTTCTACACAGAGAGCGGTGGGTGCCTGGAATGTGCTGCCGGGGTGGGGGTGGAGGCAGATACGATAGAGGCGTTTAAGAGGCTCTTAGATGGGGACATGGACGTGCAGGGAATGCAGGAAGGTGGACCACGTACAAGCAGAAGGGATTGGTTTAATTAGGCATCATTAGCTTCAATGGTTCGGCACAGCACTGTGGGCTGAAGGGTCTGTTCCTGTGCTGCACTGTTCTACGTTCTGTCTCCTGCCTCAGCAGGGGTCCCAGATTCACCTCAGGACCACGGAACTGGAGTGGAAGCAAGATATCCTTGATCTCCAGAAGTATCACTGCTAAAGCGTCTCTTGTACTCAGTTCCTCTCGCAATAAAGCCAAAATATAATTTATCTTTTTAATCACCTGCTGTACCTGCACATTTGATGACTCCTGTAGAGGGACATCTTGTCTTTTGGAACATCAACACCACTCAGTCTTTCGTCATTTAAAAACGTTTTCTGATCCCCCTATGCAATGATATGGATTGTGAACTGCTGGGGTCCCAGCGCCAACTCCTGTGGAAACCCCTTTGTCACCGACTCTCGACCTGAAAACAACCTGTTCATTCCTACTTAACCAACCCTCAATTCACGTCAGTGGAAGGCACCCGACCCATCATCACTAATTATGTTCAATAATCCCGTGTTGGGATCTTATCAAAGGTCTTCTGAAGGCCCAAGTGTAACACATCAACAGGTTCTCCCCTTCATTTACTTCTTCAGGTTACAACCTCAGGAAACCCTAAACGTGATTTATTCTTCGTAACTCCACGTTTACTCTGCCCAGTCCTTTCTCTATTTTCCAAGTGCTCTGTTCATAGAGTCACACAGCACGGAAACAGGTGATCCGTGCTGACCGAGATTCCCGTCCAAAGCCGGTCCCATCTGCCTGCGTTTGGCCCATATCCCTCCGAACCTTTCCCATCCACGGACGTGTCCATGTGCCTTCTACCTCTCTGTTGTTCCTTCACAACAGATTCTAGAATAGATTCCAGCAACAGACGCCTGACCTGCCAAGTTCCTCCAGCAGTCTGGTTTTTTTGCAATGGATTCCCACGGTTTCCCCAATACTGACGTCAGGTTAACTGGTCGGAGGGTTTTCTCTCTCTAATGCACTAAAACTCCCGATAATCTGGCACATTCAGGGCTTTGGTGATGCTAGACTAGCGGCTTTTCTGGAGTATTGGATGTTATTCCCCATTAATATCCCAACACACTATTAATGTATGATTTTTAAATTTTACGCAGTATGATTAATTTATTTTGCCCAGTGAGAAGTTGGACAGACTTGGGTTGTTTTCTCTGGAGCGGCAGAGGCTGAGGGGAGACCTGATAGAGGTTTATAATGTCACGAGGAGCACAGAAAGAGTAGAGAGGCGGTATCTTTCTCCCTGAGTAGAAATGTCAAAATTCTAGAGGGAGTAGCTTTCAGGTGAGAGGGAGAAAGCTTAAAGGAGATGTGCAGGGTAGGTTCTTTTACGCAGAGGGCGGTAGGCGCCTGGAATGTGCTGCCAGGGGTGGGGGTGGAGGCAGACATGATAGAGGGGTTTAAGAGGCTGTCCGACACATGAATATGCAGGGAATAGAGGGATATGGATCATGTGCAGGCGGATAGGTTTAGCTTAATTTGGCGTTAGGGTCAGCACAAGGTTGGAGAGGGTTCAGAGAAGATTTACGAGGATGATTCCCGGAATGAAAGGGCTGACGTACGAGGAGCGTCTGTCGGCTCTTGGACTGTACTCACTGGAGTACAGAAGAATGAGAGGGGACCTCATAGAAACACTTCGAATGTTGAAAGGACTGGACAGAGAAGATGTGGTGAAGCTGTTTTCCTTGGTGGGTGAGTCCAGGACTAGGGGGTACAGTCTTAGAATTAGAGGATACCCATTTAGAACAGAGATGCGGAGAAATTTCTTCAGCCGGAGGGTCATAGATTTATGGAATTCGTTGCCACATACAGCTGTGGAGGCCCGATCATTGGGGGTGTTTAAGGCAGAGATTGATAGGTATCTAATTAGTCAGGGTATCAAGGGATATGGGGAAAAGGCTGGGAATTGGGGCTAGATGGGAGAACAGTTTAGCTTGTGGTGAAGTGACAGAGCAGACTCGATGGGCCGAATGGCCTGCTTCTCCTCCTTTGTCTTGCGATCTTGTGACATGGTGGGCCAAAGGGCCTGCTCCTGCGCTGTGCCATTCCACGAACCTGGTGAATTTCGAGGAAAGGCAGGAAATGGGGCCCCATGAGTTTAAAGAGTGTGGGGGAGCGGGGGCTCGATGGGTTTACGGGGAGCACAGGAACCACAGCCCCAGTGTGTGACAAGGAGCAGGGGAAGTGGGGCCCAGTGAGCTGCACACGAGCGTAGGACTCAGGGCCCCGGTGAGCAAACACCCCAGTGAGCCAGATGCCAAACCATCGGGACTCCTCAACAGTCGGAGGGCGGATCATCATAGTCTGACTGTAGGCAGCTAATAGTTGCTTCTTTCCAATCAGTAGGAACCATTCTAAAATCTGTGGTGTTTTGGAAGATACAGTGCGCCCACTACCTTCACAGCCTCCTCCTTCAAAACACTGGGATGAAGGTCATCAGGTCCTGCACACTTATCGTCCACTAATTTACAGTCTACATTGGGGGATTGGCGGTGGGGAGAGGGTCAGCAGCTTCAAACCCCTGGGCGTTAACATCTCAGATGACCTGTCCCGGGCCCAGCACACAGACGCGTTCACAAGGAAGGCGTGTCAGCATCTCTACTTCCTCAGGAGGTGAAGGAGGTTCGGCTTGTCACCGAACATGCTGACAAACAGATGTCCCGTTGGAAGTGTCCTGACTGGTTGCATCGCGGTCTGGGATGGCGATTCGAATGGGCAGGAAGCTGCAGAGAGCAATGGACCCAGCCCCAATACATCACGGGTACATCCCTCCCCACCGTCGGGAGTATCTACAGGAGGCGCTGCCTCAAGAAGGCAATGTCCGTCGTCAAAGATCCCCCCACCATCCGGGCCGTGCCGTCTTCTCGCAGCTCCCGTCGGGCAGGAGGTACAGAAGCCTGAAGTCCCCACATCACCAGGTTCAGGGACAGCGGCTTCCCTTCAACCATTCGGTTCTTGAACCGACCGGCACAACCCTAATCACTGCCCCAGCACAGCAACACTGGGACCGCTCTGCACTACAGTGGCCTTTCTTATGTTCTAATTGTGTTCTTTCTTGTAAAAATTGTGTACAATTTATGTAGAAGATACAGGTGCCGTAGAAGATACAGGAGCCTGAGGGCACGTCCCACCAGGCTCAAGGACAGCTTCTACCCCACGGTGATAAGACTATTGAATGGTTCCCTTATACAATGAGATGGACTCTGACCTCACGATCTACCTTGTTGTGACCTTGCACCTTATTGCACTGCACTTTCTCTGTAGCTGGGACACTTTACTCTGTACTGTTATTGTTTTTACCTGTACTACCTCAATGCACTCTGTACTGACTCAATGTAACTGCACTGTGTAATGAACTGACCTGTACGATCGGTGTGCAAGACAAGCTTTTCACTGAACCTCGGTACAAGTGACAATAATAAACCAATACCAATACCCTTATGCTGCTTACACAATGCTAGGTGTCTGTGATGCTGCCGCAAGTACGTTTTTCATTGCCCCTTGTGCATGTGACAATAAACTTAGGTTTCTCTAATATGTTTCTTAAACAAAAACTAATTTCTTCTAGCTCCTTATTCACTCTGACCTCGAGTGCTCCGCTGCTTCCTGGAGGATCTCTGTGTCTTCGTCTGTGATGGTTCTTCGGGTAGACATCCAAGTCCGGTCTAAATGTGGAGAGGGATTTGTGCCTCCAACACCCTTTCAGACAGTGAGTTACAGGGCCCCCACCGCTCACTGGGAGGAATCATTTTCTCCCCACTCTGGGAATCAGTGCAACTCCTGGTGCTGTTACTGAGGCTGTGTGTCAAGGGAATGGACGTTAGTTATCTGCTTCTTGTTGACTTTGGTTGACATAGTCCACCAGATTTAGGGCTGAGGTGTCGGACTTGGTTCATTGGGAAGGTGAAGGAAATCATGGGGCAGAGATTTGGTCTTGATATCAAGTCCCATCCCCACCAAACACTGGAGAACTTTCTCGGGGACATCCCATTGAGCCTTGCCATCAAGGCCGTGCATCCCAGGACCCTGGGCGTTGAGGCTGTCTGGTCCATCTGATTGTCCAGGCCTGGTTGTCAGGGTCCATGGGGCGAGGGAAACTGACCATCTGGCCCACCAGGCCTGAGTGCCTGGGCCATTCAGCCCACAGAGTCTGGGTGTCAAATGCCCAGGGAGGCTGTTCTGCCCACTTGGACCAGGCTGACGGAACATTTGGCCAGGATATTGAGACCAACCTACCCATCTAGCTTGGGCATCAAGGTCCATGGGGCCAGGGAGGTGGACCATCCATCCCAACCAGCCCAGTAACAAAGCTAGTAGATCATTGGCAGCCTTCAGTGAGGAGTCATTCAACCCATGGTACAGGGGTATGGACCAATGACAGAGGGGATCAGAGGCCCTTCAGCCCATCCATCCCATGGGCTAGGGAGAGGGACCAATATCCCACAGGAAATCAGAGGCCCTGCAGCCCTTCCATCCCATGGTATAGGGAGATGGACCAATGTCCATACAGATCAGGGACCATTCAGCCCTCCATCCCATGGTACAGGGAGATGGACCAATGACCCACAGGGATCTGAGGCCATTCAGCCCGTCCATCCCATGGGATAGGTAGATAGACCAACGTCCCCACAGGAGATCCGAGGCCCTTCAGCCCATCCCATGGGCTAGGGTGAGGGACCATCGACCCACAGGAGATCAGAGGCCCTTCAACCCGTCCATCCCGAGGGCGAGGGATTGGGACCAACGTCCCCACGGCAGATCCAAGGCCCTTCAGCCCGTCGGGCGGCTCCTACTCCCCGCGCTGGAGGCAGAGGCGGCGCGCTGACGTGGCGTCCGCCCATTGGCCAGCCGGCTGGACGGCCCGCCCTCTGACGTGGGGACGGCGCACGCAAACCGGCGCCCGCCGGCCTCCCGTGACGTCACCCAGCGCGCTGCCTGCCCGCCTGCCATTGGTCGGATCCGGCGGGGCAGAACCCGACGGGCCGAGCGGCTGCCGCCCCCCCTCCCCCGCCTCAACCTCCGTCGGTGACGTAATGGGGATGAGCATGACTGGGGGGGGAAGGAGCTGACGCCCGGTCGTAATAATCACCTGACGTGGTGACGCATTATTATAAACGTCACAATTAGCATACCGGCCGGGCACCGCCCTCTTTTATCGCCTGACATGCTCATTAGCATACGTGGCCCCGCCTCACGCAGGCCTCATTATCCCAGTCGCCTGACGTCATCCGACCGTGATCCCGCCCCCTCTCCAGGGTGACGTCAGCGCACGGCCTCCGGAAGGTCGGTCGGGTGCGGATCGAAGGAGCGTCGCCGAGCGAGAGGCCGAGGGCCCGGCGCCGAGGCTGAAGGTGGGCCGAGGGTGGGCCGGGGGCCGGGGCTGAGGGCAGGCCGGGGCCGGGGGGTGGGTCGGGGGTAGGTCGGGGCCGAGGGGAGGGTCGGGGGTAGGTCGGGGCCGAGGGGAGGCCGGGGGTTGGGGGCCGAGGCTGAGGGGAGGCCGGGGCTGGGGCCGAGGGGAGGCTGGGGCCGGGGGCTGAGGCTGAGGGTAGGCCGGGGGCTGAGGGGAGGCCGAGGGCAGGCCGGGGGCCGGGGGCTGAGGCTGAGGGTAGGCCGGGGGCTGAGGGTAGGCCGGGGGCTGAGGGGAGGCCGAGGGTTGGGGGCCGAGGCTGAGGGGAGGCCGGGGCTGGGGCCGAGGGGAGGCTGGGGCCGGGGACTGAGGCTGAGGGGAGGCCGGGGCCGGGGGGTGGGCCGGGGGTAGGTCGGGGCCGAGGGGAGGCCGGGGGCCGGGGGCTGAGGCTGAGGGTAGGCCGGGGGCTGAGGGGAGGCCGAGGGCAGGCCGGGGGCTGAGGGTAGGCCGGGGGCTGAGGGGAGGCCGAGGGCAGGCCGGGGGCTGAGGCTGAGGGTAGGCCGGGACCGGGGGCCGAGGCTGAGGGGAGGGGTGGACCGGGGACCGGGCGCTTGGGGTAAGGGCGGGGACCGGGCAGTGAGGGGTGGGAGGGTGGGCGGGCGCTGTGGGGGGGGGGGTGGGGACCCGGGGACTGAGGGTGAAGTAGGGGGGGGGGACCTAGGGACCGGGCGCTGAGGGTGAGGTTGGGGGGGGACCAGGGGGCCGGGCACTGAGGGTGGGAGGGGGCCGGGCACTGAGGGTGGGGGGGGGCCGGGGGCTGAGGGTGAAGGAGGGGGGGGGGGACCTAGGGACCGGGCGCTGAGGGTGAGGTTGGGGGGGGACCAGGGGGCCGGGCACTGAGGGTGGGAGGGGGCCGGGCACTGAGGGTGGGGGGGGGGCCGGGGGCTGAGGGTGAGGCGGGGGGGGGGGGACCCGGGGACCGGGCGCTGAGGGTGAGGTTGGGGGGGGGACGGTGGGAGGGTGGGGGGGGTTGCTGGGGGTGAGGGTAGGCCAGGGGCAGGGGACTGGGCGCGGAGGGTGAGGGGCGACCGGGGGCCGGGCGGTGAGGGTGGGGGGTCCGGGCGCTGGGGGTGAGGGTGGGGGGGGGCTGGAGGGTGAGGGGGGGGGTCCAGGGACCCGGCGCTGAGGGTGAGGGGAGGCCGGGACGGGCCCAGCAGTTGGGGGGTGGTGGCGGGGGAGTGGGGGTGAGGGTAGGGTAGGCTGTGGGGGGGGGGGGGGGCTGTGGATCGAGAGGCGAACAGCAGGCCCCGAGCTACTGGTGAGGTCAGTGGGTGGGGGAGGAGGAGATGACGGGAGGGTTCCTGGGAGGCTGCTGGTTCTCTGGGACTCTCCCCCACCCCCTCCCGGGGGGGAGGCACGGGAGCTGGGTCCCCGGGTGTGCTGGGGGCTGGGATGGGCGGCTGTTGGGGCAGTGCTGGGTTACGGGCACAGTCTCGGCCTCCCTGAGAGGCACAGCAAGTGTGGCTGGGCACACGGCGTGCAGAGCTCGCTGTAAATCCCAGTGTCGGGCTTGCTGTGGGGGGTGGGGGGACATTGCTGGGGTCATCCCCCTCTCTGACCCCAGCGTTGGCATCTTCATTTGCTGCCGAGTGCTCCGGGAGAGCCTCCGGTCTAATGTTTAACCGAGAGGCACAGACCTTTGAAACCAGTCAGGCTCCCAGCCTCCTCGAGGCAAGTGGCTCAGTGACGGCTAACCCTGACACGGCGGTCTCTACTGGGGCAGGTAAAGACAGCAGCGTTCCTGTGTCACCGTCGCCGAGCTCGGTGCCCCTCCCTGAGAGACGGGAGGGAGACAGACACACCAGGCAGTGCAGGAGGGGACTGGCCAGTAGCTGTCTCCTGCCCCGTTCTGTGTCCCCTCTGCCCATGGATGTGGTCAGCTCGGTGTTTGGTGACTGCACTGAGACACTGTGGCACAGATCGTTCTGTGTCCCCTCTCCCCATGGATGTGGTCACCTCAGTGTCTGGTTTGGTGACTGTACTGTGGCACAGATCGTTCTGTGTCCCCTCTGCCCATGGATGTGGTCACCTTGGTGTTTGGTTTGGTGACTGCACTGAGAAACTGGCACAGATTGTTCCGTGTCCCTTCTGCCCATGGATGTGGTTCACTCGGTGTCTGGTTTGGTGATTACACATGGCGCAGATGGTTCTGTGTAACGCTGGTGTGTTTGGAGCCCGTAAATGTGTAGCGATGGGTTAACGATTGCCGTTGAGAGTTTACTGCCATTCCCTCTGATATCCTTCATCCACTGGTTGCTCAGTAGGTCAGTGTCTGGGTGTACCGCTCTCGGACACAGCAGCTAACAGTGGGGCCTTCCTGAGGCCACGGCAGATGATGTGATGAGATGTGGGGCCGGGCAGCTGGGGTGCGGCCTGCAGAGGAGGGGGGAGCTTCTCCACCCAGAGGCCGGTGAAACCGCTGGAGGCTCGGTGGGATTGTTGACATTGGCGAAACCTGGAGGTGGGTGGGGATCAGTGCAGGAAAGCGGCACTGAGGTGTGAGGAGGAGGGGCGGGGGGGGCGGCGGGGCAAGTGGTTGGCAGCTGTCCGTTGATGGGGAGGGTCCCATCCCCTCCTCCCCCAGCTTCTCTCCCTCCCTCCCTCCATCCCTCTCACCCCCCCCCACCGCCCCCATCTTCTCACCGCCCCCATCTTCTCACCGCCCCCGGCCTGTGTGCGTTGTTTTCCCCTTGTCTCTCTATTTCTTCCTGTCCTGACACTTACCTCCGGACCCCTGGTGCATTTGTGCTCCCCCCTCCCCTCCCTCCACCTCCCCCTCCCTCCCCCTCCCCCTCCTATGTGTGGGTTGTTTTTCCCTTAGAGAGACACAAGGGAAAAACAGAGAGAGACGTTTCTGCCTTCCTCCAAACCCAGTGTTTTTTGCCTTTCTCCCCCCGCCACCGCCTCTCCCTCTCTCCAAACCAGTGAGTGCGTGTGTGTGCGTGTATATTGTGTGTAGTCCCCTCTCCCCCACCCCCCACCCCAGTGTTATGTGTGCGTGTATGTGTGTGAATCCCCCCCCCTCCTCCACCTCTCACTGCAGCCCTTGACGTTTCTGAATTCCCGGGGCTGTCAGAGACAGCTGGGTCTGCCCCCGGGGATCTCCACCTCCCCTGCCTGCTCTTGGAGACTGAGGGGGAAGGAGGTGAGTGGATAGCTGCAGACGGAAATGCCCGCTGCTCCCCAGCGACCCTGACCCCCTCCACTGTGGCCAGTCAGCCTGTTACACCCTGGGCAGAGGTCCAGTCCCTTCTCTCCTTCTCTCTCTAGCCCTGCCCGACTGCTCCTGCCACATCGGGCAGCGAATCCCAGCTCCCAGCAGCTCTGCGGGTCCCTGCTGGGGCTCCCGGCTGCGTCTCCAGCTGGCACGTCGTGGTCACTGCTGCCTGTTTATCTTGTGGGTCCACTCCCACCCCTTCCCAGTCAGTATGATGGGGGGGGGGGGGTGGTGGTGATCTTATTTTTCCCACCCGCCTGCTCTCCTCCGCGCCCCCCCCCCCCCCCCCCCACAATGCCTGCTGACCCCTCCCCTTTCTGGGCAAATGAGGTGGTTGGTTTAGGAGGCGCTGTCGGAGTTGTCACCTACGGCTCCTCCCGATCTCCCCTGGGGGTTTGGGGGTGGGCATCTCGGTTTCCTGCTCTCCACATAAGGAGCAAGGCATAGAGCAGCTCTGCTAAAAGGAACCTTGCAACACAGAGATAAGGAGGGTGTGGCTCCTGGCCCGTCACTGTACTTTTGCTTTGGAGACAGGCAGGTAGTACTCACAGGCCGTCCATTTTGACCTGCTCCAGCCCGGCCTCTTCTCAGTGGTCAGGTTCTCCGACTCTGTTTACCCCACCCCCCCTCCCTGTGGGAGTGCGTTCTACCTTCCCCCTGCTGTCCAGCGGGCAGTTTCTCCTGAGTTCCCGGCTGGACTTACCAGGGGGAGTTTTGCATTGGTGGGCAAAGATCTTGGGGAAGATGGAGCCTGTCAAACGGTTCTGCCTCGGGGATGTCCATTTATTCTAGAAGATGCCGTGAGGAGTAACGTGGTCAGATGCATCCCCCAATTCACCCACAGCACGTTCCAACACTTCTCACCCAGATATCTGGGATCATCTCGACAACCTATACTGGATTCCAGTCTGGACATGCATGGAATTGAGAACACGTGCTCCTGGTCCAGTTCCCTCTGTAGCCCTTTGCCTGTCTCCATCGCTGCCTCAGATCTCTGCACTCCCAATTCATCAGCCTCATGTCATTGCTGAGCTGTTGTCAGATATGTCTTCACCCCCTATGTAAGTATAGCGTTGGATGGTTTGACAAGGAGCGGGAGTTGGACTGAACCACCCTGTCATTCAGAGGCAGTGTCGTGCTGGGACCTCAGGTTCCCCTCTGCACCCTGTAACCACTGACTCTCCCAACCATCCGCCATCTCGTCCTTGGAAAATGTTCAGTGCATCTGTGGAGAAGAAATTCCTCCTCCTCTCCATCTGAAACGGCAGACCTCTTGTCCCGAAACTATGGCCCATTCCCTCCCACCAGGGCAAATGTCCTCTCAGCACCCACCCCGTCTAGCCCCCCTCGGAACCCAACATTTCCAACCAGATCTCCTCTGGTCCTGCCAGACCCCCAACGGGTGCAGGTCCTTCCCCACGGGAACTGAGCCGGGGAGACAATGTCGGTACATTCCCTCCTGGAATGAGTGGAATTGTGGGCAGTGCTCCTGGCATGGGCTCACCAAAACCACCCCCCCCCCCCCCCCCCCCCCCCTGTGTAAAGACTCCCATCCCCTTCACAGCAGGAGCCAATGTTCCTCGTTACAATCTGTGCTGGGACACTCAAACCTGCATGTACCACACCAGTTGCTTTGTGTGCTCATGGAATGACAAGGACATTTCCTGAGCTGTGGTGAAACCGGTGTTGTTCCCCCCCCCCCACACTGTCCTGCAGGTCACTGACCAAGTGCCAGATGCCCCCAAAGGTCACAACCCGTCCCATCTGTTCAGCGCCACGAGATCTCTGCCTGCTCAGCACTTGGCCTTGCTATTTATAAACCTCAAGAACTTTCGGACTGATTGCTCTCCTCTCTGCGCTGGCGGCTCTCCCCAGAGCCGTTCAGAGAGGGATTAGACAGGCGGCTGTCGGGTTGTGAGGTGGTGACTGATGGGGTACCACGGCGACCCCAACCGCAGTGTACCCTGACATTATTGCCTTCCTAGAGAATTGCCCCAAACGTAGATCCTCTCTGCCCCCATATCATAAGTGGAGAGGCACTCCTTCAGTAAGTTCCCCCCTCAAGGTTTCTGTGGCTGTGTTGTCTACAGGTAAGGGGATTCTGCTTGTGTGTAGTCAGAAGAGGAGGTTGTTGTTTCAAATGGATGGATGTTGCATTGTATGGACAGGTTCATGGATAGGGCAAGGTTGAGGGGATACGGTTGAGGGCGAAATGCCAGCAGATGAGACGAGCTCGGGAAGGCACCTCGGTCAGCACGGATGAGTTGGGCTGAAGGTCCTGTCTCCACATTGTGTTACTCTGTCTCTAAGCATCAATAGAAGAGACTGCCGTGTCAGTTTCCAAAGCAAACCTCTGAAGTGGCCTCCTGCTGTGAAGCAATAATCTGCGATCCTTGCCCTGGGCGAGCTAGTTCAACTCTGTGCCCTGATGAAGGTTCTCGGCCTGAAACGTTGACTGTTTATTTTCCTCTGTGGATGCTGCCCGACCTGCTGAGTTCCTCTGGCATCGTGTGTGTGCTGCTCAACCCTCTATGCCTTTGGTGTGACCTATTCCCCTCGCCAATTCTGCAGGGGCAGCTTTTTAATTCTGCACCTCAAATTTTTTGGCAGTGACTTGTCAGTTCTGTGGGGGTTGAATTTCTGATTCCTGAACTGCTGTAACACGGGGGTGCACTGTATTCACAGTCTGTGTCAGTGAGGACACCATGTGTCGTTTTTCCAAGTTAGGTGGGACTGTGATTAGGGAGGAGGATGCGAAGAGGCTTCAAGGGGATTTGTATCTTCAAAAGTATATTTTGTTCTTGGAACCGTAGAACAATACAGCACAATACAGGCCCTTCGGCCCACCATGTTGTGCCAACCTTGAAACCTCACCTAAGACTATCTAACCCCTTCCTCCCACATATCTCTCTAACTCAAATTCCTCCATATGCTTATCTAACAATCTCTTGAACTTGTCCAATGTATCAGCCTCCACCACCGCCCAGGCAGCGCATTCCATGCACCAACCACCCCCTGGGTGAAAAACCTCCCTCTGACATCTCCCTTGAACTCCACCCCCCCCCCCCCCCCCCCCCCCCCCATTACCTTAAAGCCATGCCCTCTTGTATTGAGCATTGGTGCCCTGGGAAAGAGGTGCTGGCTGTCCACTCTGTCTATTCCTCTTAATATTTTGTACACCTCTATCATGTCTCCTCTCATCCTCCTCCTCTCTGCTCCCTTAGTCTCTCCTCATAATGCATCCTCTCTACACCAGGCAGCATCCTGGTAAATCTCCTCTGCACCCTTTCCAACACTTCCCCATCCTTCCTATAGCGGATCTTAAAATCCTCCTTAATATGGACATCGGAGCTCTTCTCTACATTTGTGTACCTGGGAACACAACAGTCCAGCACTGACAGGCCATTCGGCTCACAATGTTGTGCTGACCTTGGTGCCGATTTTGCTGTGTGTCCTCCACGTCCCTCCATGTTCACCTGTCTATTTAACTTCCTCAAACTCCAAACTCCCTGCTTCCGATAACTACTGCCCTGGTAACCCATTCCAGACACCCACCACTGTCTGCGTTTGAAAAATACATATAATCGCCCCTCACATCTCCTTAAACCCCCCCCCACTCCCCAAACCTTAAAAGTGTGTCCTCTGGAGTTTGACATTTCTTCCCTGGTGAAGGTAGGGTGGGGTAGACACTGTGCCTCTCATAATTTTAAAAACCTCCATCTGGTCTCCCCTCAGCCTCTGCCGCTCCAGAGAAAACACCTCATTTTTACAGGGCTCTGCAGGCTGGATGGAGGGAGGATTAACCCCCCCCCCGGCTGAGGGGCCGTTTGGGGCAGAGACGGGGGAGGGATTTCTTCCCCCAGAGATTTGGGGAGGTGGTGAATCTTTGGAACTCTCTCCCCCGGAGCACAGTCAAAGCACCTGGACCTCCGCACGTCGAGGGAAGTGGAGAGAGTGCAGAAAAATGGAACTGAGGTCGATCGGCCCAGGCTGCTTTTGAGAGTAGGGCTGGAAGGGCTGAGTGGCTGACTCCTGTTCTTTATTCCCTAAACTCCTAGAATTGTACAGCACAGAAACCTGGCATTCATAAATCAAAGTATTGAGCATAGGAGCTGGGATGTTATGGTGAGGCCAAATTTGGAGTATTGTGTGCGGTTCTGGTCACCTAACTGCAGGAAGGATATCAGTAAGATTGAAAGAGTTCAGGGGAGATTTACTAGAATGTTGCCGGGTCTTCAGGAGTTGAGTTACAGGGAAAGATTGAACAAGTTAGGACTTTATTCCTTGGAGCAGAGAAGAATGAGGGGGGATTTGATAGAGGTTTACAAAGTGATGAGGGGCATAGACAGAGTTAATGCCAGTAGGCTCTTTCCACCTAGATTAGGAGAGATAAGTACGAGAGGACATGGCTTTAGGGGGAAAGGTTTAGGGGGAACTTCTTCACTCAGAGAGTGGTGGGAGTGTGGAACGAGCTGCCATCTGACGTGGTAAATGCGGGCTCACTCTTTAGTTTGAAGAATAAATTGGATAGATACGTGGACGGGAGAGGTCTGGAGGGTTATGGACTGGGTGCAGGTCAATGGGACTAGTGGAATAATGTTTCGGCACAGACTAGAAGGGCTGAATGGCCTGTTTTCTGTGCTGCAGTGTTCTATGGTTCAGAGCGGGGGCCCTGTGGCCCATCTCACCCATGCTGCCCCAATACCTATCTATGTTGCTCCCATTTGCCCATGCTTGGCCCATGTCCCTCTACACCCTTCCTGTCCCAATACCGTTGTACCCGCCTCAACCCCTTCCTCGTTCCACACACCCACCACCCTCGGCGTGGAAAAACTCACCCCTCCGGTCCCCTTTTAAATCCCTCGCCTCAAACCTGTGCCCTCTAAGTTTTAGACTCCCCTACCCCTGGGGAAAAAAGACTTGTGACCGTCCACCTTATCTATGCCCCTGGTCTACACCACCCTGGGCATGCCCTCTTCTCGTTACCATCGGGGAGGAGGTACAGGACCCTGAAGACCCACACTCAATGATTCAGGAACAGCTTCTTCCCCTCCGCTGTCAGATCTCTGGAACCCATGAACACCACCTCGTTCTTCCTCTTTTGCACTATTTGCGTAACTTACAGTAATTTTCTGTCTTGCACTACTGCTGCCGCAGAACAACAAACTTCACGACATATGGCAGTGATGATAAACCTCTTGGGTCACCCCTGAACCTCTTACACTCCAGGGCAGAGAATAAGCCCCAGCCAGTCCCAGTAACATCCTCGTGAATCTTTCCTGCAGCGTCTCCAACAGCAGACCTACACTCCCCTCTCGCCCTCTAGTTCTAGACTCCCCTACCCAGGGACAAAAACCCTATCTACTCTCATTATTTTGTAAGCCTCTGCTGTGATCAGTCTCCTCGACTTGGGGGGGGGGGGGGGGGGTGGTGGATTCTAAAACTGATGACAGGATGGGGGAGCACCTCAGTGACTGCCACTGAAGACAGAGCAGATTCCAGGGAAGCGAGAGAGAGAGGGTGGGTGCTAGGAGAGCAGAAAGCTGTGGATTTGTGGGGGGGGGGGGGGCAGGGAACTGTGTGGGACAGACTGCGAATCTCTGGGTCTCTGGACTTCCCCCTCTCGAGGCCAGGGTCTGGAGAATGGAAGGATATGGACTATGTGGATACAGGAGCCTGAGGGCACGTCCCACCGGGCTCGAGGACAGCTTCTACCCCACTGTGATAAGACTATTGAACGGTTCCCTTATACGATGAGATGGACTCTGACCTCACGATCTACCTTGTTGTGACCTTGCACCTTATTGCACTGCACTTTCTCTGTAGCTGGGACACTTTACTCTGTACTGTTATTGTTTTTACCTGTACTACCTCAATGCACCCTGTACTAACTCAGTGTAACTGCACTGTGTAATGAATTGACCTGTACGATGGGTTTGCAAGACAAGTTTTTCCCTGGACCTCGGTACAAGTGACAATAATCAACCGATATCAACGTGCAGGCGGAAGGGACTGGTGTGATTAGGTGTCATTAGTTTAATTTGTTCAGCACAATCTGCTGGGCGGAGGGGCTGTTCCTCTGCTGTTTGGGGTTCTACTTGTGGGTTTATTTTGGTGGGGGGGGGGCTAGTTGGGCTGCCTCTCGATCTGCAGCAGTGGGTCTACTTGGGGAATGGGCTGTGACGGAGCGGGGGTGTATCTGCTCGGAGGGGAGGAGCGGTCCCTCCTCGCCCACCGCCTCGACCTCCACGGGGGGGGGGGGGCCCCCCCGCCGCACCGCAGATGTTCCTAACCCCTCCCCATCTGTTTTCTCCCCCTCCCCCCACAGGTGCCTGATCTCACAGGTCTGGACCAAGCAACCCGGCTTGGACAAACCCAGAGCAAGATGAACGCCTTCGACAGAAACCTGAACTTGGACGGTCTGTTCAAATTCTCCCAGATGTAAGTTGTCCTCGGGACCACCGGGGGGGGGAGAGGGTGGGGCGGTGGGCACCAGGATGGCAGGTTGGGGGAGGGGGCTGTGTCCCAGAGTTGTCTGTGTCCATGCCGGGTTCCTGTTGGTATGAAATGCATTCTAACCTGCCCCCCCCCCCCCCCCCCCCCACCCCGTTATCTCCCCTACAGATCCTACTCCACACAGCAGCACCTGAAGAAGGTCTACTCCTGCCTGGCCGTCTGCATGTTCCTGGCAGCAGCTGGAGCCTATGTCCATGTGGTGACCAGGCTCTTTCAGGTAAGGGCTGGGGATGGGATGGGGGGGCGGGGGGGCTAACACAACCTTTTCTCCGCTGGAGGTAAACCAATGGCCAATCCCATGGGGTTTGATTGGTCGATCGCTTGGAGAGGGACCAATGGTCATTTCCCCAAGGGCTCCTGGTCTGATTGGTTTATCTCTGGGAGAGCGACCAATGGCCATGACATTGCAGACACAATAGATGCTGGAATCTGGAGGAGCTCAGACCCTGGGGTCTCCATCGGGACCCCCTCCCTCCCCAAACCCTGGGGTGTCTGGTCTCTCCCTCGGGGATCCCCTCCCTGCCCAGACCCCTGAGGTCTCTCCCTTGGGAACCCCCCTCCCTCCCCAGACCCCTGAGGTCTCTCCCCTCCCTGTGGGGGCCCTGGGTTACACCCCCCCCCCAAAGCAGTGATCAGGGGTGACTGTGCAGTGCCTGTGGCTCCGTTCTCCTCCAGTACTGGAACTCTGTCCTACCTGGGTTGACACCGGACTCCCCCCGAGGGCTGGGACTGGGGGTCGGGGCAGCCCTGGGGTTGGTGATGGCTACCTGACGGAGATGCTGCTGTTACAGGGCGGCCTGCTGTCCACACTGATCTCCCTGGGCCTCATCGTCTGGCTGGCGTTAACCCCTCACAGCCCGGGCACCGAGAAACGCAGGCTGGGCATCCTGTCTGCATTCGCCTTCTTCACAGGTGAGCTTGTCCCCGCGGCAGCTGGTGGGGAGGGTGGGAGTGGGGAAACCGGGGGCAGCTTCCTCACCACTGGGACCTCCCGCTTGTTCCCATTCACATGGGGCAGGGGCCGGACCCTCTTCTGTCACCCTCCCCTGGTATCGGGGAGGGGGAATCAGACAGAAATCACACTGAGGCAAGGAATCAGGAGCTGGGACTCTGGATCAGGAGAGGTTCAAAGCAGTCTAAAAGGTGGAGGTGTAGGGAGGGAGTTCCAGAGCTGGGGGACCCGGGGCAGCTGAAGGAGGTGGGGAGAGAGAGGTGGGGAGGTGCAGGGAGGGAGTTCCAGAGCTGGGGGACCCGGGGCAGCTGAAGGAGGTGGGGAGGTGTAGGGAGGGAGTTCCAGAGCTGGGGGACCCGGGGCAGATGTAGGGAGGGAGATGGGAGTGCAGGTTACAGAGATAGTGGTGTAGGGGGGGGGGGGGGGGGGGGGTGGGTTACAGGCAGAGAGGGATGTAGGGCCAGCGGGGATGTATGACTCCTGTTTGTCTGTAACTGGGTTAACAGGCTGACTGGCCTCGTGGCAGTTGGTCGCTGCTCTTCTGGTGATAATTCTCTCCCTCCCTCTCGTTCTGTCGTTTCAGGTACTGGACTGGGCCCCCTGATCGATTTCGTCATTTCTATCAACCCATCGTAAGTGCCTCCTCCCCCAGCCCTCGGCTGATGGTGTCCCTGGGTGCCCATGTGTGAGGCCGGCAGTTAGTGCTGTTGCCGTGTCCAGTGAGGGAGCCCCCAAGCCGTCTTTCCTTTTCAATCTTTTTATTAGTTTTCAAATTAATACAAATTGATATAGAACATCGATGTTTGTACATGTGATACACAGACCAGGAGAACAGTCATGGCATAGATAATCATTAAAGAACTATAAAAAATCTGTAGATCCAACGACCTCTTAGTAAATTAATAAAATATAAAAAAAGGAAGAAAAAGATTTATTATATAAATTGAAAAAAGAAAAACCCCAAATCAATAAGAGAAATTGTAAACGATATAAACTAAACAAAAATTTCAAAAAAACAAAAAAAAGAGGAAAAAATTTCTCAGTAGAAACAGAACAAATATTATGTCGTCAACTCCGTTCCTCTAAGTTGGAAAGTTATTGAAAGGGGATCTACATCATGTCAAAATATTGAATAAATGGACTCCAAATATCTTCAAATTTAAGCGAAGGATCAACAGTAAAACTCTGAATTTTTTCCAAGTTTAAACATGATATAGTTTGAGAGAACCATTGTAAAGTAGTCGGGGGTATTGGATCCTTCCATTTAAGCAAAATGGATCGTTTGGCCATTAATGTAACAAAGGCAATCATACGGTAAGTGGAGTCAGATAAATGGCCAGACTTGGTAATCCAAAAATTGCAGTGATAGGATGAGGTTGTAAATCAATCTTCAATGCGTTTGAAATAATGTGAAAAATGTCTTTCCAATATTTTTCCAAAAGAGGACAGGACCAAAACGTATGTGTCAGAGAAGCCACATTTGATTTACATTTGTCACACATAGGATTTATATGGTGATAAAAACAGGCTAGCTTATCTTTTGACATATGGGTCCTGTGAACTACCTTAAACTGTATCAATGAGTGTCTGGCACACATTGAAGATGTATTAACTAAATGAAGAATTTTCTTCCAAGTCTCTGTAGGTAAAGATGTCTGGAGTTCACTTTCTCATTCATTCTTAATTTTGTCCAGTGATTCTGGACGTATTTTCACAATTAAATCATAGATTATTGCTATCAAGCCCTTCTGATAAGGATTAAGACCTAAAATTTTTTCTGTAATTTCAGTTTTGTCGGAAAAGAGGGTATAGTAGCTTTTAAAAAAATTTCTAATCTGCAAATATCAAAAAAAGTGTGATCTAGGCAAATTGTATTTGTTAGACAGTTGTTGAAAAGATGAAAAACAGTTATCAATGAATAAATCACGAAAACATACTGTTCCCTTCTCTTTCCATGTGGAAAAAGCTGAGTCAACTCTGGATGGATGAAAGAAAGAATTAGATTGAATGGGACTTGACAGGTTAAATTTATTCGATCCAAAAGCTTACGAAATTGAAACCATATTCGTATTGTATGTTTATAACTATTGGGTTAATCATATGTTTACTTAATTTGGTAAGTGCAACAGGGAGTGAAGCTCCTGAAATAGAAACTAATGAAAATTCAAACACTGATTGGTGCTCAAGGTTTACCCATTTGGGGCGTTGAACTACATCTGAATCTTGTGTCCAAAAGATTAAATAACTGATATTGATTGCCCAATAATATAATCTAAAGTTAGGCAAGGCCAAACCACCATCCTTTTTTAGTCTTTGTAAATATTTCTTACTTAGCCTTGGGTTTTTATTCTGCCAAATATATGAAAGAATTTTCGAATCAATAGTATCAAGAAAAGATTTCGGAACAGAAGTTGGAATCACTTGAAATAATTATAAAAATTTTGGTAAAATATTCATCCTAACCGCATTAATTCGGCCTACCAATGATAGAGACAGTGGGGACCATTTAGTAAATAATTGTTTAACATGGTCAATGAAAGGTAATAGATTAGCTTTAAATAAGTCCTTATGTCTCTTGGTAATTTTAACACCTAAATACATAAAATAATCAGTTACCAATCTAAAAGGTAATTGCCTGTAAATTGGGGTTTGCATATTCAATGGAAAAAGTTTGCTGTTATTAAGATTTAATCTATAGCCAGAAAGAACACTAAACTGATGTAATAGTGATAGTACTGCGGGGATAGATCCGTCCAGATTAGAAATATAAAGTAACAGGTCTTTAATTCTGAAGAAGGATAAAGATCCCACTGAGTGTGCATCTTATAGACCTATTTCTTTATTGAATGTAGATTCCAAAATATTTTCCCAAGCATTCTCCTGTCCACCCACAGCCCCCAGACTCTGAGGGGGGGGGGGGGGGGTCACAGATGGGGAGGGGTGTGCGGAGACGGGTCCCGGTGGGGTGAGAGTGTGGGGGGGGGGGGGGGTCCCAGAGGGGCATGGAGTGAAGGTGTGGGGAGGGGGGTCCTGGAGGGTGTCCCGGAGGCAGGGAGGGGTGTGCGGTGAGAGTGTAGGGAGGGGGGGTCCCAGAGGGGCACGGAGAGAGTGTGGGGAGGGGCGCACGGTGAGAGTGTGGGGAGGGGGGGTCCCGGAGGGTGTCCCGGAGACAGGGTGGGGTGTGCAGAGATGGGGAGGGGTGCGCAGTGAGAGTGTGGGGAGGGGTGTAAGGAGATGGGGAGGGGTGCACGGTGAGTGTGGGGAGGGGTGTACGGAGACAGGGAGGGGTGCACGGTGAGAGTGTGGGGAGGGGTGTCCCGGAGACAGGGTGGGGTGCGCAGAGATGGGGAGGGGTGCGCAGTGAGAGTGTGGGGAGGGGTGTACGGAGACAGGGAGGGGTGCACGGTGAGTGTGGGGAGGGGTGTACGGAGACAGGGAGGGGTGCACGGTGAGAGTGTGGGGAGGGGTGTCCCGGAGACAGGGTGGGGTGTGCAGAGATGGGGAGGTGTGCGCAGTGAGAGTGTGGGGAGGGGTGTATGGAGACAGGGAGGGGTGCACGGTGAGAGTGTGGGGAGGGGGGTCCCAGAGAAGGGGAGGGGTGCGCGGTGAGGGTGTGGGGAGGGGTGTACAGAGACAGGGAGGGGTGCGCGGTGAGAGTGTGGGGAGCGGGGTCCCAGAGACGGAGGGGTGCACGGTGAGAGTGTGGGGAGGGGGGTCCCGGAGAAGGGGAGGGGTGCGCGGTGAGGGTGTGGGGAGGGGTGTATGGAGACAGGGAGGGGGGCGCGGAGAAGGGGAGGGGTGTACAGAGAGAGTGTGGGGAGGGGGGTCCCAGAGACGGGGAGGGGTGTGCGGTGAGAGTGTGGGGACTGCACTGGCTGTCCGCGACGGTGGGCTGTGACTGTGGCCATCCGCGTACCGTTTGCCTTCACAGCATCATCCCGACGGCCTTCCTGGTGTCTGCCCTGGTGTTCTGCTGCTTCACGCTCAGCGCCCTGTATGCCCAGCGCCGCAGCTACCTGTTCCTGGGAGGTGAGTGGTCGGCGCTCTGGGCTGGAGGTCCCACCAGCCTCGGTGCTCGGCTGGTGTGGGCGCGAGCTGGCTGATTTCCACCCCCCACCCCCCCCCCCCCCCCCCCCCCCAGGTCAGCTGTGGCCCCGGTCTCTGCTACCCTCCCCACTGTCGTCTGTCCGAACACGTCCACTGACCCCCGCCCCGACAGCTGTCGGGGGTGGGAGCAGTCCGGGGGTCCTGGACCGTCCCACCACCACTGGCTCAGAGTTGTGTCCAAATCCACCCGGGGCGCAAGGGAAATGACATTCACACGAGCCGTCTGGGTGAAGCACCCCCCTCTCCCGAAGGAAGGCTCCCTTCTTACCCAGTCCCACCCGCGCCTGATTCCCGGTCCCCCCGCTCCTACCCAGGGCCAATTCGACAAGTGCACCAGGTACTGAAACTGCCAGCCACGTCCCGTGAAAACCTTTGGGGGGTGGGTAACAACGGCGTTAGCCTGGACACCTCTTGGACAGGGTGGGTCAAGTCACAGAGTCTCACAGCACAGGAACAGGCCGTTCGGCCCAACTGCTCCGTGCTGACCTAGATTCCCATTTAAACCAGTCCCATATCCCTCTGAACCTTTCCCATCCACGGACCTGTCCGAGTGTCGTTAATGTCCCTGCCTCCCCCACTTCCTCTGGCAGCTCGTCCCACGTACGGACCACCCTCTGGGTGAAGAAGTTGCCCCTCGGCTCCCCTATTAAATCTCTCACCTTAAACCTGTTCCCCAACCCTGGGGAAAAGACTGCGTGCATTCACCTCGTATATGCCTCTCATAACTTTTATACACTGCTACGTCTTCCCACACTCCGAGCCTCCCCAACCTCTCCCTATAACTCAGGCCCTCAAGTCCTGGCAACATTCTCATAAATTTCCTCCGCACTCCTTCCAGCTATAATGTCGTCTTTACCGTAGGGTGACCAAAATTGAACCCAATATTCCAAATGCCCCTTGTGACTTTATACACCCCTCCCACCTGCCCCCCACTGGGACCGGACCCTTCCACACCTCACCCACTTCAGTGTCTGTCTAAATGCCCCTGAAACACGGTGGGTGGATCTGGCTCCACTACCTCCTGTGGGCAGCTCGTTCCGGAGACCAACCACCCTCTGGGTGAAGAAGTTGCCCCTCGGGTCCCCTATTGAATCTCCCCCCTCTCACCTTAAACCTGTGCCCTCTAGTTTGACTCCCCTACCCTGGGGGAAAAGACCGTGACCACCCACCCTGTCCACGCCCCCTCCTGAGTTTGTAAACCTCCGTCAGGTCACCCCTCAGCCTCCTTCACGCCAGGGAAAAGTCCCGGCCTGACCGGTCTCTCCTTGTAACTCGAGCCCTCCAGTCCCGGCAACATCCTGGTGAATCTTTCCTGCCCCCTCCAGTTTAATGACGTCCTCCCCGTAGGAACGCGACCAGAACTGCGCAGAGTACGTGTGCACTGGGTGTGCTGAAGGGCCCACCTTGCCCTCCTGCTCGTACCCTCACTGTTCCACCCTCCTTTGATCTGAGCGACACAGACACACGCTCCAAGGGTGCTGGGTCAGGAGAATGCTCCCTGCTCTCCGGAGCCAGGGGTGCGGCCCCCGCCGTACGTTGGTCTGAGGAGGGGTGGGTGGGGATCTGGCCCTCCTGCCCCTGATCTGGGTTCTCTCTCCTGCCGCCAGGTACCCTGATGTCTGTCCTCACTATCCTCTGCTTCGTGCCACTGGTCAACCTGTTCTTTGGATCGGTCCTGCTCTTCAAGGTACGGTGGGCATCGATGGGGGGGGGGGGGGGGGGGGGGAGATGGTGGGTGCTGAGGTCTTGGGGGGTCAGGGGAGGCGGGGAGTTGGGGTTGGTGGGAGGTCGGGAGTGGAAGAAGGGAGGGGAGGTAGGGTGGTAGAGGGTTGGTGGGGGATCGAGGAGGGGAGAGGTTGGGGGGTTGACGGATGGGGGAGGGAAGGGATGGAGGGGTTGGGGGTGGTCCCCCCTCCCCTCCTGCCCCACTCTAAGCAGCCCTGCTTCCGTCCCCAGGCCCAGCTGTACGTCGGCCTCCTGGTCTTCTGTGGCTTCATCCTGTTTGACACCCAGCTGATCATCGAGAAGACAGAGCACGGGGATAAGGACTACATTTGGTGAGTGTCACCGCGGGGGGGGCGGGATGGTGGGGGCAGGGATGGGTGTGCGTGCCTTGTGTCTGTGTTCTGACCCGGACTGGCTCTGGTGTGTACGGGATGGTGGGGGCAGGGATGGGTGTGCGTGCCTTGTGTCTGTGTTCTGACATGTGTTGGGCTCCATTGACTGGAGTGGGACCTGGACCGGGTCTGATGACCAAGCTGTCAGCTGATACTGGGGGATGTTGGGTGTTGACTGCCCTGCTTTAACTGCCTCCCTCCTTCCCAGGCACTGTGTGGACCTGTTCATGGACTTCATCGCAGTCTTCAGAAAGCTCATGTTGATACTGGGCATGAATGAGAAGGTGAGATCTGACTCCCTCCCTCTCACACCTCGCTCTGACTGTGAGGGGGGGGTGGGGGTTACCGAGGACACTGGTGGGAGAGTTGGTGACCAGAGGGGACGGGCGAGAGGCCTGGGGTGGGGAAACGTCCTCACCCGGCGTGGTGACCAGAGGGGGCGGGCGAGAGAGCTGGGGCGGGGAAACGTCTTCGCCCGGCGTGGTGACCAGAGGGGGCGGGCGAGAGAGCTGGGGCGGGGAAACGTCCTCGCCCGGCGTGGTGACCAGAGGGGGCGGGCGAGAGAGCTGGGGCGGGGAAACGTCCTCGCCCGGCGTGGTGACCAGAGGGGGCAGGCGAGAGAGCTGGGGCGGGGAAATGTCCTCGCCCGGCGTGGTGACCAGAGGGGGCGGGCGAGAGACCCGGGGCGGGGAAATGTCCTCGCCCGGCGTGGTGACCAGAGGGGGCGGGCGAGAGACCCGGGGCGGGGAAATGTCCTCAGCCGGTGAAAGCACATCTGAAGAGCTTTAAGATGCCAGTTGAACAGGCAGGGAATGGGACTGTAGATGTGCTGAAGGGCCCTTTGGCCAGGCCAAGGCCATTGCCTCAGAAATGACCAGTGGGGGTGATGTGACCGCTTGGCCCATCTCAAGCCTGCTAAATGGGGGCAGGGTGGCGGGCCGCTGCAGTGCTTGGGGTCTTGTGGATACAAACACCAACCCGTGTTGTTGTCCTTGCAGGAGAGGAAGAGGAGGAGCAACTCCAAGTGAACGCCAATCACCCCCTCCCCAAGGATGATCCCCCTGCCCCCCCCCCGCTACTCATTAAACAGAATGATTGAGATGGATGTCCTGCGTCTGCTCCTTCCCTGAGCCACCTCTGGGGTATCCACCCTGCCCCTTCCCCAGCCCCACCTCACACCTCTCTACCTGTCTGAGTGGCCAGGCCCGCAGGCTCCCCCCACACAACCGAGCTCTGGGACCTCGGGGCCGGTTTATGGGGGCCTGGTGCCGGGCACTGGGCAGTGCCAGCCCGTACCAGGCCTGACTTCCCTCCCCACTGCTCCTGCTATGCCCTCTCCAGAAGTAAGCTATGGAAATGCTACCTGTCCCCTCCCACTGCCCCTCTGCTCCCTGCCACCCCAGCCCCCTCCCTGTGTGACCTGAACCACTCTAGAGGTGCCATGATGGTGTGTAACTCCCTGCTCTGCCCCTCCTGTGAGCCACTATCCGTGTGACACACACACCTGCGGTCTGCTCTGAACATTTGATTTTAAAAGTTAATTACTACACTGGTTTCTAATAAATGGACGTTTTTGCCTTGTAGTGATTTCCAATTCTTTTCCCTTTGTTTGATAACTAACAATTTATAAATAAGCCAAGTCTTTCTCTCCTGTACCTACTGTTCACCCTCAGGACACTTGCTTGAAGTGGGGGATCTTGCTGTGCATGAATGGAGGGTCATGGGGGGGGGGGGGGGGGGGGTGCTTCACTGGGCCTCACTTGGACAACAGGAGCCATTATTCCCGGTCACTTGGTTGTTCAGTGGTTTCCCACGCATGGCTTGGAGAGAATGTTACAGGGTGAAGCCAGCAGTGGAAGAGGGTTCAAGGGGCTGGGAGTTCTTGTAATGACAGTGCTGTGGGAGGGAGTGTGTGCGATGGGAAGGTGCGGAGGGAGCTTCACTCTGTGTCTGACCCCGGGAGTGTGTGACGGGACGGTGCGGGGGGAGCCTCACCCTGTGTCCGACCCCGGGAGTGTGTGACGGGACGGTGCGGGGGGAGCCTCACCCTGTGTCCGACCCCGGGAGTGTGTGACGGGACGGTGCGGGGGGAGCCTCACCCTGTGTCCGACCCCGGGAGTGTGTGACGGGACGGTGCGGGGGGAGCCTCACCCTGTGTCCGACCCCGGGAGTGTGTGACGGGACGGTGCGGAGGGAGCCTCACCCTGTGTCCGACCCCGGGAGTGTGTGACGGGACGGTGCGGAGGGAGCCTCACCCTGTGTCCGACCCCGGGACGGTGCGGAGGGAGCTTCACTCTGCCTGGATTCCCTCAGTAACCCCTTCTCTCACCATGTCCCCAGTCCTGGTGCCCAGTGGCAGACAGCGCCTGCTGGACGTGTGGGGTGCTGAGATCCCCACCCCCAGCAAGAACACAGATCTCTCCCCCCTCACAAATGACACAAGCCAACACATCTCCTGGAAAGCCTTTAATGTAACTAGTGCGCATACCGCCACCCCTCTGGTCAACGCTTTGCCACAACGTCGCTGACAGGCTCCCCGGCTGTGGGGAGGGAGGAGGTCCTGAGACCTGATGGTGTCAAGACCACACCCTACCCCCAGGGGGTATATGCTCGAAGATTTAGTGTGGCGAGCGGGAAGAGGAGCACCGGGAAGGTGGTCGCCTGGGAGAAGGAACAGCCCTCACTGTGGATCCAAGGAGGGAAGCACCCCCACCCTGCCCGTCAGTGTCCCATGGAGGCCTTTCTCGGAGGGAGTGGCCTCACGTTCAGCTCTCGTCCTTGGTGCCGTTGTGGTCTCTGGTGCTGTGGGTCCGGGAGACCGCCTGCGAGGGAGCCTGTGGGGTGGAGCGAGAGATGGGAAGGTGAGAAGCGGAGAGAGAGATGAGGAGCAGAGAAAGGGCTGACCGGTGCCTGCACTGACCTCTGCCAAGTCTGACTCATCTGTTGACTGGGCCCCAGTGCCCAGGGCAGGATCGAAGAGTGGTGAGGGTGGGCACTGCAGGCTGTCACCCACCACATCCAGGCAGTCCTGCAGGGGGGAGAAACAGTGTCAAAGAGGGAGAGGCCCCACACCAACCCCTACACCCCTCCATGACCACCTCCGGCCCCTACACCCCTCCCAGTCTCTGTGACCCCTCTGAATCCCACACAACTCCTGCCTCTCTCTCCTCCTCCAGCTGCCCGGGTCCCCCAGCTCTGGAACTCCCTCCCTATACCTCCCCACCTCTCTCTCTCTCTCTCCTCCCTCAGCTCTGGAACTCCCTCCCTACACCTCCCCAAGCTCTGATCCAAAGGGTTCTCCTGTGCAGATGCCTGGAGTGACTGGGTATGCTGTTAAGACCATAGCCTACACACCAGCTGGTGTCTCTCCTCGTTGAACTGGCTGGCCCTGTGAGCAAACCGACCGACAACAGGGAGAGGAGTTTACTGTCGGCTTGCTGTTTGAAACCACCGGCTACCACAAACCGGTGGTCTTGATTCAGAGCCTGGTGCTACCAGAAGTTGGGGACCCCATTACACCTTCTACATCAAGGCCCCACCCAATGCTCTGTGCCAGGAGCACTGCGCTTCACCTAGGACATAGGACCCTCTCCCTGTGCATCCAGAAACCCGCCCCCACCCCGTACACGCACACTAGACCACCTCGCTGTGCCTCCAGTAACCTGCCCCCAGACACACACACACACCATGTACTGAGACCATACCCCACATACGTTGACCTACACAGACTCTCTCCCCACCACTCCCTGTACATCCACCCGTCCCTCTTCTGGAGACCGGTTCAGGCACACAATCCCCCCAGCCAGGCCTGGGCTATTCCACAAGGGGAGGCTTACCTCGCTGAACTCCAGTGGCAGCACCTCAGAGGGCTGGAGCTCGGCTGCACTCAGGTACATGTCAGCTGGGCCGCTCTCCAACTGTTCGGTGGCGCAGAAGGCTGGCTCGGGTTGGTACATCTGCGGGGGCACCTGGAGGTGCAGGGGGCAGCAGGGCTCCTCGCCCAGGCTCAGGGACACCGGCTTGGTGCAGGGCACCTCCTTCACTCCGGCACACGTCTGGAACAGCACCTGGCTCGGGTCCTGGCAGATGTCTGCAGGCAGGTGAAGGCGAATGCGAGTGGGGTACAGACTGCCTCAGCTTCCCCACCCTAACACTTACACCCCCGCCTTGGTCTACGGGCTGGGGGTGTCTCCCACCTCACCTTCCCCACCCCAACACACACCCCCACCTTGGTCTTTTGGGGGGGGGGGGGGGGTGGTCACCCTTACATCCCCAGGTCTACAGACAGGGGCCACCCCTACATCATCCCTCCGGGGTTTACAAGTGGGGGTGTCTCCTCATCACTTTCCCCATCCTAACATCCACACCCCCACTCACAGGGTCTACAGGGAGGGGGAGGTCATCCTACACACCTCTCTTCCGCCGCTCCCCCTGCCCCCCCCCCACCAAACACTCATCCCCACCACCCACAGGGTATATGGGAGCGGCTGTCTAGTCGTCCCCAATATGACTTGCAGGCCACACCCACCACCCTGACCCCTGGGACACACACACAGGACCCCCACCACCCCCCACATAGAGATCCCCGTGACCACACCGAGGGTCAGGGAGACCGACCCCTCGGACACCCCCCACACCGAGGGTCAGGAAGAGCAGACATCGGGTGAGCAAGGATACGGGTGAGACAGTGCCTGCTGAGCGGGAGGGAGGGAGCAGAGCATCGGACCCCATCGGTGACCACCCCACATCGCTGCGTCACCCGGGAGGTGTGTGCCTGGTGGGGAGGGAGAGATAACATCCGTCAGTGGGGGCAAAACACACCCCCTCCCACAGACCGCCTGCCCCCCCCACCCCACCCCACAGCCCCCCTTCCTCTGAGGACCACCACCCTGGCTGACTGCCCTCCCCCCCCCCCCCCCAAGGACCACCCACCTGCTGCAGACCCCCCATCGCTGGCCAGCGCCCGCCGCTCCACGCAGACTGCCCACCCCCCAGGACCACCCACCTGCTGCGGACCCCCGTCGCTAGCCAGCGCCCGCCGCTCCCTCAGCTGCCGGTGCAGCAGTCCTCCCCCCACTCCCCACCCCAGGACCACCCACCTGCTGCGGACCCCCGTCACTGGCCAGCGCCCGCCGCTCCCTCAGCTGCCGGTGCAGCAGCGCCTCTGCCCCGTAGCGCCGACGGTAGCGTCGCAGGGCCCTCAGCTTCCGCAGGTCCACCCGCTCCTTGGGGGGGACAGGCTCCGGGCTGGGCAGCAGGCTGCCCCCTGTACCAGGGGGAGAGACACTGGGTTACCCATCAGTCCCACTCTACACGCCCCACACCCCCACCACCCTCCCCAGGCTGCCCCCTGTACTGGAGGAGGGGGGAGAGACACTGGGTGACATCATTCCCACTCCACCCCCACATGGGAGAAGCCCACGGGGTGACAGGGAGAGCCTGCAGACTCCATACAGACAGCGGCGGAGGACGGGATGGGACCACCTGCACCACCATCCCAGGTGACAGCACGTAAACCAAACCTCGCCTGTCCATGTATTCCAAACACTGTCACTGTACCCGCCTCTCCACTTCCCTTGCAGCTCCCCTCACACACCCACCATGTCCGCACCTTGCCCTGCAGCTCCCCTTTAAATCCCTCCCCCTCACCTTACACCTGTGCCTCCCAGAGGTAGACTCCCCCACCCCGGCAAAAAGAATGACCACCCACCTTATGTCTGGGAGAATTGGTATCTCCAGTCCCCACACACCCTGTCCCCTGGACCTGGACACATTCACCGGTCACTGGAGGGGGACCTCAGCCCCCACAGACCCAGGGACACACACAATGACCCGGGTGCCCCCACCCACCGAAGGCTCAGCCCCCGGACTCACCGGCCCCCTCGCTCTCGGGCCTGCAGGCGTGCAGGTAACGTCGCCTCCTCTCCTTCAGCAGGTGCTGCAGCCGCTTGAACTGGTCGATGTAGAGCGACTGCAGGCGGATCAGCTTCTCCCGCATCACCAGTGCCACCTCCTCTGCTGTGTAAACTCCCGCGTGTCTGGGGGTGAAAGGCAGGGGGTCAGGGATGGGAGGGGGAGCTGGGGGGGGGCGTCAGGGATGGGAGGGGGAGCTGGGGGGGGGGGGTCAGGGATGGGAAGGGGTGAGAGTGGGTGCAGTTAACCGGGACATGGGGTAAGAGTGGGTGCAGTGTCCCAGAACTAGACCTGGGAGATGGGGACCTGGTGGGTAGAACACAGCGCAGCTTTGCCCCGGGAAGAGGAAGGGATGTGAACAGGAGGTTCTCCCCTCTCTGCGGATGAGCTGGATACCCAGTCTCTGGGAGCCGGCACTGGGCTGGCTCCTCACTCACTCACTTCAGCGGGTCCTCCTGGTCGCTGTCGATGCTGTCGGCCTCGCTGTCGGGGTCGCCCTTCCACGTCTGGTCTAGGAGCACCGGCTCGGGCTCCCCCTCGCTCCAGCTGTCCTCATCTGTGGGTGGACAGGAGGACGTCAGCAATGGGCAGAACGCTGCCTGGGTTCCCCTCCACCCTGGCCTGCACTCGTGTGGACGGCGTCTCCTCCAGCCCCAACGACTGAGACCCGTCCATCTCTGTCCCACCGTTCCCTTGGTTCCAGACTCTCGGGGACGCCCCTCTCCGCCCCCACCCAGGATCGTTCAGGTTTCAATCGCCTCTTATTGATGAAACTCGAGTAACCTGCCTGTTCTGCTGCTGTGGGGGTAGTTTCTAGTTTCCTTTCCCTGGGAAATAGACTGTGTACATTTCCCCACGACTACATACATCTCTGAGTCACTCCTCAGCCTACCACTCTTTCAGGAATAAAACCAACCTCTCCCTTTCACTCACTCCCTCCAGATTAATGGCATCGTTCCCTATAGCAGAGCGACCAAAACTGAATACTACTCCAGGGGCGACCTCACCATAACGTCCCAACTCCTGTACTCGATGAAGGCCAGCGTGCCAAATGCCTTCTTCACCACCCTGTCTACCTGTCACACCACTTTCAGGGAACCGTGTACCTGTCCCCCTCAGTCACTCTGTGCTACAACACTCCCCGGAACCCTGCTATTCACGGTGTGAGTCCTGCCTCGGTTTAATGCAAACTTCACAGCTTTTGACGTTCTCCCCCCAAGGCACTCAGGGATCGAAGGTGTTCGACAGATCCGTTGGTGTTCGGGGAATCAAGGAACCTGCGCACCCCTCACTGAACATTAATGTAAAGTACAGCAAGCCGTGAGGGAGGCAAACGACATGTCAGCCTTCACTGTGAGAGGGTCTGAATGCCGGAGTGGAGAGGTCTTGCTCCAATTACCCAGGGTCCTGGTGAGACCAGACCCAGAGCATTGTGTCCGGGTTCACTCCCACTACCCAAGGACGGGCAGACCTGCGGTAGGGGGAGTGCAGTGAAGGTTCCACCAGACCCATCCCTGGGACGGAGGATTAGCTCCTGTGTGGAGCTAATAAATAGACTGGTCCTGTACTCTCTGGGGGTTCGAGAAAGAGACATCTCATGGGGTTTAACAGGGCAGTCATGGAGTTAATAGACGCCTCCTCTTTGTGATTTTTATAAACGACTTGGATGAGGATGTGGAAGGGTGGGTTAGTAAGTTTGCTGATGACACAAAGGTTGGTGGTGGTGTGGATAGTGTAGAAGGTTGCTGTAGGTTACAACAGGACATTGATAGGATGCACAGCTGGGCTGAGAAACGGCAGATGGAGTTCAACCCGATAAGTGTGAAGTGATACACTTCGGGAGATCGAATTGGAAGGCAGAATACAAGGTTAATGGCAGGACCCTTAGCAGTGTGGAGGAACAGAGGGATCTTGGGGTCCACGTCCTCAAGGTTGCCGTGCAGGTCGATAGGGTTGTTAAGAAGGTGTATGGTGTGTTTGCCTTCATTAGTCGGGGGATTGAGTTCAAGAGCCGCGAGGTGATGTTGCGGCTCTAAAGAACTCTGGTCAGACCACACTTGGAGTATTGTGTTCAGTTCTGGTCGCCTCATTATAGGAAGGATGTGGAAGCTTTAGAGAGGGTGCAGAGGAGATTTACCAGGATGCTGCCTGGATTGGAGAGCATGTCTTATGAGGATAGGTTGAGCGAGCTGGGGCTTTTCTCTTTGGAGAGGAGGACAAGAGGTGACTTGATAGAGGTGTACAAGAGGCACAGATCGAGTGGACAGTCAGATACTTTTCCCGGGGCGACAATGGCTAACACGAGGGGGCATAATTTTAAGGTGATTGGAGGAAGGTATAAGGGGGATGTCAGGGGTAAGTTTTTTTACACAGAGAGTGGTGGGTGTGTGGAACACACTGCCGCAGAGGCTGTGGGGGCAGATACATTAGGGACATTTAAGAGACTTTTAGATAGACACATGGATGATAGAGAAATGGAGGGCTATGTGGGAGGGAAGGGTTAGATGGATCTCAGAGCAGGATATTGTGGTCCGAAGGGCCTGCACTGTGCTGTAGTGTTCCATGTTCTATCCCATGGCCTCAGCCCTCACAGCCAGAGCCCGTACCGAGGATCTTGCTCGCCTCGCTCTGGCTGCTGTCCTGCCCCTGGGAGCCCAGGTCACCCTTTAGGTAGCTGCTGAGCTGGGTGAGCAGCACTTCTGGGGAGGGGCCTGAGCTGGGCTTCTTCGACGGGACCCGCACGGCCAGGGCATTCCTCCGGGCGTGCTCGGCGCAGAAGACCACCCTGTGGAGGGAGAAAAAGGATGGATGGTTAATGAGCTCCTGACCCCCACTCCAGCTGACCGCGATCTCTGATAAGTCATCCCCAGGGTCCAGGCGATCATCAGTGGTTGGGGAGGAGAGGCCACCATGAGCCAGGAAACATTTTCCTACTCTCTGTAAACACAGTGGCTACAAGAGCAGGTCAGAGGCTGGGGATCCCCCAGTGAGTGACTCACCTCCCAACTGCCCAACGCCTCTCCCCCATCTACAGGTTGGGGTGTGACGGGACACTCCCCACTGCCCTGGGTGGGGTTAGTCCACGCACTCCACATCCGCCACATTACCTCTCCCCCGTCTACAGGTCGGGGTGTGACGGGACACTCCCCACCTCCCTGGGTGGGGTTAGTCCATGCACTCCACATCCGCCACATTACCTCTCCCCCTGTCTACAGGTCAGGGGTGTGAGGGGACACTCCCCACTGCCCGCGGTGGGGTTAGTCCACGCACTCCACATCCGCCACATTACCTCTCCCCTGTCTACAGGTCAGGGGTGTGACGGGACACTCCCCACTGCCCTGGGTGGGGTTAGTCCACGCACTCCACATCCGTCACATTACCTCTCCCCCGTTTACAGGTCAGGGGTGTGACGGGACACTCCCCACTGCCCTGGGTGGAGTTAGTCCATGCACTCCACATCCGCCACATTACCTCTCCCCGTCTACAGGTCAGGGGTGTAATGGGACACTCCCCACTGCCCTGGGTGGGGTTAGTCCATGCACTCCACATCTGCCACATTACCTCTGCCCCCCGTCTACAGGTCAGGGGTGTGAGGGGACACTCCCCACCTCCCCGGGGCGAGTGTGGCTCCAACAACTCTCGAGAAACTTGACACCACCCGGGACAGAGCAATCTGCTTGACCTGTAGCCCATCCCACCCCCCTGCCCCCCAAACACCGGCACATGGTGACTGCAGTGCGCACCGTCCACACCACGCACCACAGTCCCTCGCCTAGGCTACTCCGACAGCACCTCCTAAACCCGACACCTCTCCTGCCCGGAAGGACAAGGGCAGCGGGCGCAGGGCAACACCACCCCACCCCTGCAGGTTCCCCCTCTGACTGGGAAATACATTGCCGTCCCTTCCCTGGCACTGGGTCCATGTCCTGGAACCCAAGCCCACCACCTACCCATCCTTCTTCTCTGGTTTGGGCGCTGCGTTCGGGCACCTCCTGCTGTTCTTGGACGAGACGTAACTGCACTGCTTGAAGGGCGCATTCTTGTCCTCGAGGATGTGCTTGAGGCAGAACTCCTGGCCCTCCAGTCGGGGCTGCGAGCAGGGGCGGTGGGAGAAAGAGCAGGCCAGGGTCTCCTGCACCCTGGGGATGGGGGTGAGGCGCCCCCGGGTGGAAGGCAGCACGTGGATCCGGATCCTGTTCATGACTCCTGGCACCTCCCACAGGCCAACCTTGACACCTGCAGAACACAACTGGGAGTCGGTGCATGCTTCTCTCTCCCACATCCCCCCCCCCACCCCCCCCCCAATCACAGAGGTGCGCAGGAGGGTCTGGCCCTGTGGGAACCAGCAGAACAGTGTCCAGCTGGAAGGCTGCCTGGCACAGCTGCAATGCTAGGGGCTGAAGATTGAAGTGGGTATGATCACAGGATGTCCATTAACAAACCTGGTTAGGTTGGGGGGGGGGGGGGTGGTGTGTGGAGAGAGAATGGGAGTGAGAGAGAGATCCCAAGCAAGGAATCTCTGTACTCTGAGGTGTATAAGAACCCAAGAAGCAGCCTGTGCACCACTCAACAAGACTCCAGCCGGTCCCATCCTGACCTCGGCTCTCTTTCCTGCCCGTTCCCCACAACCCTCTACCTCCCTGCAGACCCTAAATCTGTCGACCTCGAGCCCTGAATATCTTGTGATCCAGCCTACACAGCTCTCTGGAAGAGAGATATTGCAAAGATTCACTGCCCTTGAAGAGAAGAAATTCCTCCCAATCTCCATCTGAAATGGGCCACCCTTTACTCTCAAACTGTGTCCACCAGTTCTGAACCCCACCAGGGGAAATACCCTCTCAGCACTCCCCCCTGTCGAGGCCCCTCAGAATCCGATAAGATCACCTCTCCTCCTTCCAAACCCCGAGTACGGGCCCAACCTGGTCGACCCTTCCTGCTGCAATCGACCCAGTGAACCTACGCTGCGTTGTCTCTAACGTAGGTACGTGCCTCCTGAAATACGGAGGCCAGAATGGCCGGCAGTGCTCCAGGTGTGGTCTCAACAACACCCTGCACAGTCGCAGTGAGAACTTTGTACTTTTCTCCTCCATGCCCCTGTAGCTGAACCAACACTTCATAGCGTTGCAATGACAGCCTTCTATGCTCTGCCTTATGAAGGCAAGTATGGTGTACGCCTCCCTCACACTCCACTGTCTCCCGTTGGCCAAATCTCCCCATCTCCTACAGATGACCTCCCAGCCCCCAAATCCCAGAGCTGCCCTCTACCCAACTGGATCACCGAGCCCCCAGTTCAACAGCCATCAACCCTACGGAAGACTTTTTAAGGAACTTGGCACACCCAGCCCTGCCAGTGACCTGGGCTTCAGCCTAGTTGGCAGCCTGCACGACCTTGCCGTGCATGGAGTTGGCCAAGCGAGGCAGCTAGTAGCCGCATGGGGCACCCATGACTAGATCCTGGGCAGGAGGCAGGACGTGTTTTGAGGTGAAATTTCGACCTAGGAGGTGGAAGGGGGCACAAAAAAGCAGATATTTGTTGGCCTTGACCCCCCCCCGACCTCTGAACTTCGCCCCTTTGGTTGCCACGCCGCCATCTTGTCTCCAGCGGGAGGGGGGGGGGCTTCCCCGCCAACCTCATGCCCGCCGATTCCTCCCGAAAATCAACCTCCCTGACCTCCCAACAGCCGCCTGCCCGGCCCCCGCCAGGGTTTATTCCGGCTGAGGCACAGCCTCACCCGCGCCAGCCGGCCTCACCTCAACCGCTTCCGACGACCGTCTGGCAATGGACGGCCGTGCGGAGGCGCCCCACGCCCGACCCCGCCCGCCTCCTCTCGCCATTGGTCGGAGCCGCCCCCGCCCCTCGCGGCTATTGGATCATCCGCACGTCAATCGACGCCGGACGGCGGCGCCTTCGCTCGCTATTTGTTTACTCTCACGTCACTCAGAGAGGGGCGGCACCGCGCCCGACCACGCCCTCCTCCGCTCGCCATTGGCTGGAACCGCTCCCGCCCCTCGCGGCTATTGGATCACCCGCACGTCAATCGACGCCGGACCGCCGCGCTCTTCGCTCGCTATTTGCTTCGTCTCACGTCACTCACAGAGAGGAGGCACCGCGCCCACCTCCCGTGTCCCGATAGGTCAGCTAGGAGCAGCTGCTCCGCGCCCCTTGTTTCTATTGGCTCTCCTATATGTCAATCAGAAAAGGGCACGCAGATTCAAATATACATTCCCGCAAATCTGAGATAAAAGCAGAATCTGCTTAAAATACTAATCCTGGGTAGGTAGCGCCAATCTAAAGCTAACCGGTTGAGGTCGATGAGATTTCATCACATTTAATTTCAGGACAAATTGTATCCGCCCTTTGCCGGGATCCCCAACGCTCCGTACTGCCCAATGGTTGTCTGTCACGTCTATCGAGCAGCTCGGCGCCAGTCCCGCCTCCCGCTGTGCACCTTCTCCCTACCATTGGTCGTCGCCTATGCCCATCAAGACTATATCCCACCTATTCTCATCATTGATTGGCTGTCGACGTAAGATCCCACCTACCCTCGCTGTGGATTGGCTGTGGCCTCGAGTTGGGCTGGCGGGATTGGATGACCAACCAGTCTCCGGCGGCAGGCTTTAACGTTTGCAGGGAGCTTTTGTTTTTATCAAGGCGAAACTGCCTTGTGTTGTTACGGTAGACGTGGCTTGAAAGTGAAAGGAAGAACGAAGTGAAGCAGCGCGGTGGGGGGGCGGAGGGAGACGAGGAAGGGGGCGGGCTCAGTGACGTCACCGGCCCCCCCGCCCGGCGCGGCTGCCTCTGCGCACGCGTAGTGGCGGAGGCCGTGGCTATATATAGGGCTGGCCGGGGGCTGCGCCACCATTCCCCACCGAGGCGGCGGCCGAGGAGCGCACGGAGCGAGGCAGTAACGCCGCCGGTTTATTTTTAAAGTTTTTTTTCGTCTAGTCTACTCGCAGTTGGCGACCACAATAAAAAGGGGAGGGCTGCAAAGTTGGTGTTGCGTGTCTTTTTAAACCGGCGGAGGGAGAATATGTACGCGTTTTCCACGCTCGAATTGGAGCGCAGGCGGGAGGAGCGTGCGTGGTGACGTCAAGCGGGCGGCCTGCGTGCGTGCTCGCCCCCGCCGCCCTGGTGACGTCAACGGGGGCAGGCGGCGGCAGCGCCCGCGCTTCGGTCCTGGTGACGTCAGGGCGGCGTGCGCGCCCCCCGCGCGTTTGGGGGGGGTCCCGACGTGCGTGCGCGCACCCGGCGGCTGTGCGGGAGAAGATGGCGGCGGCGTCGAGCTCGTCGGCGCCGGGCGGCCGCTGGTGCTTCAGCCGGCAGCAGCTGCAGGACAGCCCGTCGCGGCGGGGCGGCGTGGACTGGGACAGGGAGCTGTCGTACCGCCAGCAGGCCGCCAACCTGGTGCAGGACATGGGCCAGCGGCTCAGCGTGTATCCTGAGGCCCTGTGCGTGCTAGGCCGCGGGGGGAGGGGGGGCTGGGAGGGAGGGGATGGGCCGAAGGGATGGGGGGGAGTCCTGGACTGGGGTGTCTCCTCTTCCCCTGGGTGTGGAGCCACAGGTAGAGCCCCCTGGGTGGGAGATCAGGGATGGGCCGAAGGGAAGTGGGGGGAGTGCCTGGACTGGGGTCTCTCCTCTTCCCCTGGGTGTGGAGCTACAGGTAGAGCCCCCTGGGTGGGATGGTGGGGAGGGAGATCAGGGATGGGCCGAAGGGAAGTGGGGGGATTGCCTGGACTGGGGTCTCTCCTCTTCCCCTGGGTGTGGAGCTACAGGTAGAGCCCCCTGGGTGGGATGGTGGGGAGGGAGATCAGGGATGGGCCAAAGGGAAGTGGGGGGATTGCCTGGACTGGGGTCTCTCCTCTTCCCGTGGGTGTGGAGCTACAGGTAGAGCCCCCTGGGCGGGATGGTGGGGAGGGAGATCAGGGATGGGCCGAAGGGAAGTGGGGGGGAGAGCCTGGACTGGGGTGTCTCCTCCTCCCCTGGGTGTGGAGCCACAGGTGGAGCCCCCTGGGGGGGTCAGGGATGGGGCTGAAAGGAAGGGGGGGAGAGCCTGGACTGGGGTATCTCTGCTCTTCTCCTGGGTGTGTGGAGCTACAGGTAGAGACCCCTGGGTGGGATGGTGGCAGGGAGGAAGGTCACAGATGGGCCGAAGGGAAGGGGGGGAAAGAGTCCTGGCCTGGGGTGTCTCCTCTTCCCCTGGGTGTGGAGCCACAGGTGGAGACCCGGGATGAGATGGTGACGAGGGAGGTCAGGGCTGGGCCGAAGGGGAGGAGAGAGTCCTGGACTGGGGTGTCTCTCTCCTTCCCCTGGGTGTGGAGCCACAGGTAGAGACTCCTGGGTGGGGTGGTGGCAGAGAGGTTGGGGATGGGACGGGGGAGGGGAAAAGTCCTGGATAGGAATATTTCCCCCCTCCCCTTCCTTGGGCTGAGTTGCAGGTAGAGCCCCTTGGCTGGAGCAGTGGTCGAGAGGGAAATCGGGTGGGCTGAAGGCTGGGGGTGGGGGGGGGGGGAGGGGAGAGTCCTGCACTGGGGTATCTTCCCCCCTGGGGAGTCTGGAGCCATGGGTTGAGCCCACTGAGTGGGGTGGTTGTGGAGAGGAAGGTCAGGGATGGACCTGGGAAGGAGGTCTTGGACAGGGATGTCTTCTCTTCCCCTGGGTCTGAAGCTGTGGGTCGAGTCCCCTGGGTGTGGTGGAAGAGGGAGGGAGGCATAGGCCTGAAACTTGGTGCCAGCGTGAAGGGAGGAGGCTTGGGGACTAGAGTATAAGGCCTGGGCTCCCAGATCTGGGGGGTGGTAGTATGGGACCTGGATCAAAATAAAGGCAGGAAACACCTAACAGATTGGGCAGCATCTGTGGGGAGAGATGGAGGAACGGTTAATGTCAATGGACCAGAGGGAATGAGTTGTGGAGAGAGAGGTTGAGCAGGTTTGGGCTTTACTCAATGGAGTGTAGGAGGCTGAGGGGTACAAGTACGTGGTTCCCTGAAAGTTGCATCGCAGAAGACAGTGGCGAACAAGGTGTTTGGCACGCTGGCCTTCACCAGTCAGGGCATCAGTTGGGACATTACGTTGAGTTGTACAAGACATTGGTGAGGCTGCACTTGGAATATTGTGTTCAGTTTTGGTCTCCCTGTTATAGGAAAGATGCTGTTAAGCTGGGAGTGCAGAGGGAGATTTACGAGGATGTTTCTGGGATGCGAGGGACTGAGTTACAGAGAGAGGTTGGGACTTTACTCATTTGGAGTGTGGGAGAATGAGGGGTGGCCTTATAGAGGTGTATAAAATCATGCAGGGTGTAGATAGGGTGAATGGTCACAGACTTTTTCCCCAGGGTTGGGGAATCAAGAACTAGAGGACACAGGTTTAAGGTGAGAGGGGAGAGATTTAATAGGGGACCCGAGAGACGGCGGATGCTGGAGTCTGGAGCAACACACCGAGCGCTGGAGGAACTCAGCGGGTCAGGCAGCATCTGTGGAGGGAAATGGACAGTTGATGTTTCTGGTCAAGACCCTTCATTTGGATTCAACCTTAATAGGAGCCTGACGGGTGACTTTCTACCTGGAGGGTGGTCAGTATATGGAATGAGCTGCCAGAGGAAGTGGTTAACAACATTTAAAAGGCACTTGGGTACATGAATAAGAAACGTTTTGAGGGAAATGGGCCAAGCATGTGCAAGTAGGACTGTCTTCAATGGGAATCTGGATCAGTTGGGCTGAAGAGCCTGGTTCTGTGGTGTATGACCATCAATTACCCCTTGGAAGCAGAGGCCTGAGGTGCTTTGGGAAGGGGAGACGGCAGTAGCCTGAGCTGATGCCCTGAATCCAGATTACCATCAGTTCACATCAACCTGCCCTTGGCTCGGATAGCCAGGACTGGCAGTGTTGCTAGCATTGGCTCTTCTGTACTGGTTTGTTCTACTGATAGGGTAAAAGCAGCTTGGGTGCCCTGTAGGGTATGTTTGCAAAGGGTCAAGACAGGAAGCCATAGTACATTCCTGCTGTGTGGTCTAATGGGGTTGATGCATTCCCCCTTGTTTCCTCAATCCACTTGAATCGTAAACCTCTCCGTGGAATTGCTGCTCGACTGGTGGTGGTGACGAATGTGTGTACTTTGTACTCTGATGCTTGCCTTCCTGGGTAATAAACACGCAGTTCCCATTGCTCCATGATCTGCATGATAGGTTAAAATTTATTATCCTGTCCTAGGATAAGCTAGATATTTCTACTCCATCTGCTCTGGAATGGAGAGTGGGTAGAGAGGTAAGCCAAGGTATGAGCCGGCCAAGCTTCACGCTTGCCTACGAGTTCCCAATTCTCAGCCAGAAACCAGTGAATGTTTCCTGCTTGGAACTGATGTCTGTGGTCCTGAGCTTTCACTGCCTCGAGCCGGCATACGGCCGTATCCTGCGTTGCTCTCAGAGAATAGAATGGAAGCTGAGGAGATGTGAGATTGAAAGGTGGTGGTGGTGGTGGTCAGAGGGATGTGAATCACTGCAAGTCAGTGTGTCTGTGTGTGTTCAGCAAACGAGTACCAAGGGAAGTGGTACGTTGGGCTTCACTACAAGGGTTGAGATGTCTCTCCGATCACATGGGGCCCTTGTAAGACCACATGGAAGATACTGCATGGAAACGAGTCTTTCAGCTTGTAGAGTAAACATCAAACACCCATTTTTACACTAATCCAACCCAGCTTATTCTTCCCACACTGCTGGCAGTTCCCTCCAGATCCAATCATTCACCTGCACTCTATAACGTTGAATTTACAGCAGTGAATTACTGAGACTATTGGATATAGGAACAGAATTAGGCCTTTCTGCCCATCGGGTCTGCTTCACCATTTTTATCAACCTCATTCTCCCACCTTCTCAAGGACCCATGAATCTCTGCCTTAAATACACCTCCATGGCCCTCAGTGGCAATGAGTTCCACAGATTCACTGCCCTCGGGCTGAAGAAATTCGTCCTCATCTCAGTCCCTTTATCCTGAGGCTGTGCCCTCAGGTCCTAGACTCTCCCACTGATGGAAACATCCTCTCCACGTCCGCTCTATCCAGGCCTTTCAGTAACCGGGAGATTTCAGTGAGATTCCCCCCCTCCCTTATCCTTCTCAAGTACAGGCCCAGAGCCATCAAACGCTCCTCGTACGTTAACCCTTTCATTCCTGGGATCGTTCTCGTGTACCTCCTCTGGACCCTCTCCAACCCCAGCACATCCTTCCTCAGATACGGGGCCCAAAACTGCTCACAATCCTCCAAATCTGGTCTGCGCAACGCCTTATAAAGCCTCGGCATTAAATCCCTGCTTTTATATTCTAGTCCTCTCGAAATGAATGCTAACGTTGTATTTGCCTTCCTCAACCTGCAAGTTAACCCTAAGGGAATCCTGAACTGGTCCCTTTGCAGTTCTGATTTCTGAATTCTCTCCCCATTTAGAAAATAGTCCACACCGTTATTCTTCCTACCAAAGTGCACGACCGTACACTTCCTTGCACTCTATTCCATGTGCCACTTCCTTGCCCATTCTCCCAACCTGTCCACAAACACTACCTGCCCCACCACCAATCTGGATATCGTCTGCCAACTTGGCCACTGTTCCTTCATCCGGATCATGCCAACTCACACAGTTGTGGGATTTTGAAGGAAGCCCATGTGGTTGTGGAGACACCACCCTCCCCCACGCACAGTCAGCACCGCAGGATGGGATCAAACCCAGGTCGCTGGACCTGTGAGGCAGCAACTCTGCTCACTGTGCTGCCCACCTCAAATGTTGTGTACCGATCGGGCCTCCACACTTATAAGAATTTCAGAAACAGGAGCAGGAGTCGGCCCTCTGGCCCGTCGAGCCTGCTCCGCCATTTAATAAGATCATGGCTGACCTGCCTTTTCCCCATGACCCTTAATTCCCCTACTATGCAAAAATCTATCTAACTGTGTCTTAAATATACTTAATGAGGTAGCCTCTACTGCTTCCCTGGGCAGAAAATTCCACAGATTCACTACTCTGGGAAAAGCAGTTCCTCCTCATCTCCGTCCTACTGGAAGGATGTCACTGAGCTGGAGAGGGCGCAGAAAAGATCCTCAAGGATATTGCCGGGACTGGAGGGCTTGAGAGATCAGACAGGCTGGGGCTGTTTTCCCTGGAGCGCAGGAGGCTGAGGGGGGCCCTGATAGAGGTTTATAAAACCATGAGGGATAAGGTGGACAGTAGGAGAGTCCAAAACCAGAGGGCACAGGTTCAAGGGGTAAGTTTTTCACACAGCAGGAGGTGGTTTTATGGAATGAGGTTGCAGAGGCATTGGGGGAAGTGGGTACACTTAAAAGACCCTGTTATAGGAAAGACGTGGTTAAACTAGAGAGTACAGAGAAGATTTACGAGGATGTTTCCAGGACTCGAGGGCCTGAGTTATAGAGAGAGGTTGGCCGGGCTGGGTCTTTTATTCCTTGGAATGTAGGAGAATGAGGGGTGACCTTATAGAAGTGTTTAAAATTATGAGGGGCATCGATAAGGTGGACGGTAACAGTCCTTTCCCCAGGGTAGGGGAGTCCAAAACCAGGGGCATAGGTTTAGGGTGAGAGGGGAAAGATTGAAAAGGAACCTGAAGGGCAACTTCTCCACACAGAGGGTGGTGGGTACGTGGAACGAGCTTCCAGAGGACGTGGGTGAGGCAGGTACACCAGGATCATTTAAGAAGCACTTGGATAGGTACATGGGGGGGGCGCGGGGCTTGGAGGGATATGGGCCAAACGCAGGAAATTGGGACTAGCTGGGAGGGCACCATGGTCTGCATGGACTGGTTGGGCTGAAGGGCGTGTATCCGTGGACAGGTCCATAGATCGGAAAGGTTTAGAGAGATATGGGCCAAATGCAGGCACATGGGACTAGGTCAGGTAGGCATCTTGGTTGGCATGGACCAGTTGGGTCTGTTTCCGTGCTTTGTAACTATGTCGTTAGTCATAGAACCATAGAACAGTACAGCACCATACAGGCCCTTCAGCCCACAATGTTGTGCCGACCTTTAAACCTCACCTAAGACTATCTAACCCCTTCCTCCTACATATCCCCCTATTTTAAATTCCTCCATGTGCTTATCCAGCAATCTCTTGAATTTGACCAATGTACCTGCCTCCACCACCGCCCCAGGCAGCGCGTTCCATGCCCCAACCACTCTCTGGGTAAAAACCTCCCTCTGATATCTCCCTTGAACTTCCCACCCATTACTTTAAAGCCATGCCCTCTTGTATTGAGCATTGGTGCCCTGGGAAAGAGGCATTGGCTGTCCACTCTATCTATTCCTCTTAATATTTTGTCGAGGGACTAATTAGTCGAGGGATTGGGTAGGGGAGAGGAGGGAACATGCCCCCTAGAGGGTGGCGGGTTTCATGGTGGTGGAGGCAGAGACTCCTCCCCACATTTAAACGGGACTACGGAGCCAGTGGGGGAGGTAGGGGGCCCGGCTGGGGAACTCTTTCCCCACTGGGCTCCTGAGTCTGGGAATGAACTAGGAGCTCCAGTCCTGGTGAACCCCTCGCACCCTTCTCAAAGCCTTCAGGTGGTTCCAAAACGTTGGTGGCCAGAACTGAACCAGCGCAAGGTGGGCGAGTGCAGAGCGAACCACCGGCGCCTTACCCCAATCACCGAGTCCCCACTGCCCTGACAGACCCAACCCTGCGATAGCACTGCTGCGTGCTCGCCCCGCAGGGGGCTGTGGCAGACTTTCGTCAGGCAGGAGGGTGCGTTCTTCTTCCTTAATGCCGCACCCACAGTTCACAGCTGACCATCAACACGGCGATCGTGTACATGCACAGGTTCTACATGCAGCAGTGCTTCACCAAGTTCCATCGCAACGTAAGTGCCCGTCGCCAGCCTAGACCGGACTTACAGCAGTGCGTGGGTGATGTAGTTATCAGCTGTGGACCATCACTGATCACTCCTAGAGCCTGGCCTCCATCACACATCCCCTGACTCTGGTCACTGTGTGGCACTGTCTCAGCAGTGCCCAATTTCACTGTTACTGCATTGCAGTGTATTGCATGCAGCCCCCTGTACAGTAAACAGCAGGCTATGACAATGTACAGCACCAATTATACAGTTAACATACTGTACTATATTACACCCACTACATCATATACAGCCTCCTTAGGCTAGAAAAGTATCCCACTCTGTAATACACAGCCCCCATAGTTATTTTTCAACACCGTATCACTGAGAGCCCCTGTACAGTTAATGTACGGCGCTGTATAATGCACAGCCCCTGTACAGCTAATGTAGGGCGCTGTATAATGCACAGCCCCTGTACAGAATGTACAGCACTGTATAACGCACAGCCCCTGTACAGTTAATGTACGGCGCTGTATAACGCATGGTGCCTGTACAGTTAACGTACGGCGCTGTATAACGCACGGCCCCTGTACAGTTAATGTACGGCACTGTATAACGCATGGCCCCTGTACAGTTAACGTACGGCGCTGTATAACGCACGGCGCCTGTACAGTTAATGTACGGCACCTGTACAGTTAATATACGGTGCTGTATAATGCACAGCCCCTGTACAGTTAATGTACAGCACTGTATCACACTCCATCCCTGTGCAGTTAATCTATCATTCACTGTCCATGTATAGTTAATGTACAGTACTGTATCACACACTATCCCAGTACAGTTAATATATAACACACTGTCCCTGTACAGCACTCGATCATACTCCATCCCTGTACAGCACTGTATCACACACTGTCCCTGTGCAGCACCGTGTATCATACACCATCCCTGTACAGTGCGTTGTGCGATCACACTCTGACCCTCCGTTGTACTTTGCGTAGACCATCGCCCCAGCTGCTCTCTTCCTAGCCGCCAAGGTGGAGGAACAACCTCGCAAGCTGGAGCACGTCATAAAAGTGGCGCACGCCTGCCTGAACCCACAAGAACCCCCACCTGACATCAAGAGTGAGGTAGGTCCCACCCGGTTTTCATTGGGTGTGCACCTCGGCTCGGCACCCAGCACTCCCCTGGGTCTCGGCGTACTCTCTGCTTTGAGAAGTGTCGCTGTAGAGTTACACGGTTGTAAGGGACTGTGCAAATGTAATGTTCACAGTGTCATTTACATAGTGTCCAATTATTCTCGCTGACTTTTATGTCATGAAATGTGTTGTTTTGCGGCAGCAGTACAGTGCACGACATAAAACATCTATAAATTACAAAAATAAATAAATAGTGCAAAAGAGGAATAACGAGGTGGTGTTCACGGGTTCAGAGATCTGACGGCGGAGGGGAAGAAGCTGTTCCTGAATCGTTGAGTGTGGGTCTTCAGGCTCCTGTACCTCCTCCCCAATGGTAGTAACGAGAAGAGGGCATGTCCTGGGGGGTGAGGGTCCTCAGTGATGGATGCCGCCTTCTTGAGGCACCGCCTCTTGAAGATGTCCTCGATGGTCGGGGAGGGTTGTGCCCGTGATGCAGCTGGCTGAGTCTACAACCCTCTGCGGCCTCTTGCGACCCTGCGCGTTGGAGCCTCCGTACCAGGCGGTGATGCAACCAGTCAGAATGCTCTCCACTGTACATCTGTAGAAATTTGCAAGAGTCTTTGGTGAGGGACCGAATCTCCTCAAACTCCTAATGAAGTAGAGCCTCTGGCCTGCCTTCTTCGTGATTACATCGATGTGTTGGTCCCGGGATAGATCCTCTGAGATGTTGACGCCCAGGAACTTGGAGCTGCTCACCCTTCCCACCGCTGACCCCTCAGTGAGGACTGGTGTGTGGTCTCCCAACAACAAATTGTACAGTTGTTATGGTCTCCCTGAGTTTTGCAACTTTAAAAAAGGGTCCAAACTTGGGTTGTTTTCTCTGGAGCAGTGGAGGCTGAGGGGAGACCTGATGGAGGTTTATAAAATTATGAGGGGCATAGATAGGGGAAACAGTCAGAATCTTTTTACCCAGGGTAGGATTGTCAAATACCAGGGGGCATGCATTTAAGGTGAGGGGAAAGTTTTTTTACACAGAGAGCGGTGGGTGCCTGGAACGGGCTACTAGGGGTGGGGGTGACAGAGGGGTTCGAGAGGCTGTTCGATGGGCACATGGATTTGGAGGGATAGGGATGGTGTGCAAACAGAAGGGATTTAGTTTAATTTGGCATTGTGTTTGGCACAGACATGGTGGGCCGAAGGGCCTCTTCCTGTGCTGTACTGTTCCGTGTTCTGTGTCCAGTAGAGTGATGCACCTTTAAATAGTGACTCACAGAAGTGTGGCGCCGTTGATTAGAATCCATTTGAGCTTTCAAAGTGTCCTTGGAATGTGGCACTTTTTAAACTGAGCTCCGGGGTCGTGCAGGTTTGAAAAGAGCGTTTTGGAGTGTTGCACCTTTGAAGTGTGTCCACTGGGGTTTTGTCCCATTGAAAAGGGTCCATTTGTGTGCTGCACTTCTTACCTGAGGTGCTGCATCACCAACAGCCTGTCCTGGTCCAACCGTGTAGACGCCACGGCCAGGAAAGCTCACCGGCGCCTCTACTTCCTCAGGAGGCTAAAGAAATTCGGCACGTCCCCTCACCAACTTTTATCAACACACCACAGAAAGCATCCTGTCAAGGTGTATCACGGCTTGGGACGGCAACTGCTCTGCCTGGGACCACAAGAAACCGCAGAGAGTTGTGGACACAGCCCAGCGCGTCACGGACACCAGCCTCCCCTCCGTGGACTCCGTCTACACTTCCCACTGCCACGGGAAAGCAGCCGACATAATCAAAGACCCCACCCACCCCGGACATTCTCTCTTCTGCCCCCCTCCCATCAAGCAGAAGATACAAAAGCCTGAAAGCACGTACCACCAGGCTCAAGGACAGCTTCTACCCCACTGTTATAAAACTATTGAATACAATAAGATGGACCCTTGACCTCACAGTCTACCTGGTCGTGGCCCCTGCACCTTATTGTCTGCCTGCACTGCACTCTCTCTGCAGCTGGGACACTTTACTCTGCATTCTGTTACTGTTTTTCCCTGTGCTACCTCAACGCACTGTGTGATGAATTGACCTGTACGATCGGTGTGCAAGACAAGTTTTCCACTGGATCTGGGTACGTGACCATAATAACCCAAATCCAGTTCCAAGGTGCCCAGGGGAGTGTTGTGCCTTTGACAGGTGTCGATCTGCACTGCACCTTTGGAGTGTGCCATTCCGAGTGTGGAAAGTGCCCACTTCCTTGCTGCACCGCTGACGGTGCGCGGTCAAGTGCCGCACTTCAGACGTTGTCCGTTCGGAACGTCGCACTGTTGGAGGTGGGACTGGGTGGGTGGCGCTCAGCGGGGCTCCGGTGGGCCAGAGGGTCCGTTTGCCGAGGTGTACCTGTCGCTCGAAGGGGAGGGGAGTGGAGCGGGCGGGGCAGTGGGTGAGAGTAAAGTGGGCACTCCCAGCTTGGAGTGGGGGGGCTGGGTGCTGTGAGACCTTGCTGCAAACTCCCCTTACCCTTTTGCTCTCTCCGTCACAGGCCTACCTGCAGGAAGCACAGGACCTGGTCATCCTGGAGAGCGTCATACTGCAGACCCTGGGTGAGTCCAGAGACGGGGGCTGCAGGGGGGTGGAACGGGAAGGTTCAGAGCTGCTGCCTGCGACCACCCGGGGGTGCCGGCCTCAGACCCAACGGGACACCATTTATACCAGGCCCATTGCACTGGGCCTCACTGTCCTCCGGTGCACCGTCCCTGTGTATCAGCTTCCCGACGGGCCGAACGTCCTCCTGTTCCCGCCCCCAGTGGGGCTGGCGTCTGCCCGGGCTGGGGGCGGGGGTGGGGGCTGCTGCAGGAACAGAGCCGGACGATTTCCTCGTCCCTTTCAGGTGTAGGGACCACGGAAGGGGAAGGCTGTGTGTCCTGACCACGTCCGCTGCTCTCAGGGGCTGGGAACGACTTCGCAACAAAACTCCTTCCAAGGCTTCAGTGCAGGCTCCGAGTCCCGCAGGCAGCACTTGTGTTGGCCCCCAGTAAGTCCCTGCTATGTTGGAAGTACTGCTCCACAAAAGCAAGCCACTTCCTCGACAGCTCACTTGCATTCCATGAGGGTCTCCCCACCCCTCCTCACAGAGTCCGTTCTTCCCCCACACCCCCCTCCCAACTCATTGATCTAGCCTCCCATTTACTACACCTTCTGCTCCAGCTGCCTGAAGGTTTTTGAGTCATACAGCGTAGAAACAGGCCCTTCAGCCCAACTGGTCCATGCTGACCAAGATTCCCACCCAAGCCAGACCCATTTGCCCACGTTTGGCCCGTATCCCTCTAAACCTTTCCCATGCACATACATGTCCAAGTGCCTTTTAAATGTTGTTTGAAAGTATCTACCTCAGCCACTTCCTCTGGCAACTCATTCCATATACTGACCACCCTCTGGCTGAAAAATTTGCTCGTCAGGTAAAGGCTGTGCACATTCATCCTCATGATTTTGTACACCTCTATTAGTTCACCCCTCATTCTCGTATGCTCCAATGAATATAGTCCCCATCTGCTAAATCTCCCTCATAACTCAGTCCATTGAGTCCCAGCAACATCCTTGTAAATCTCTTCTGTGCTCTTTCCAGCTTAAAGGCACCTTTCCAAGAGCAGGGAGACCAAAACTGAACACAGTGCTCCAAATGCAGCCTCACCAACGTCCTGTACAGCTGTAACATAACATCCCAACTTCTATACTCAGTGCCCTGACTGCTGAAGGCCAGTGTGCCAAAAGCCTTCTTCACCACCCTGTCTACCTGTGACGCCACTTTCAGGGAACCGTGTACCTGTACCCCTGGGTCCCTCTGTTCTATAGCAGTCCACAGTATCCTACTGTGAAAGATCTCTCATTTGTCTTCCTAAAATGCAACACCTTGATCCCACTGGTGTTGGTTGAAGCTGCCCTTGTGGTGTTGGGCGGCTGACGAACACAACAGCTATGGGCGTCTCCTGGGTCGTGCAGAAGACAGGTCACAGGTCCTGGGAAGATGATGCCGGGTGGGCTGATGCCTCGCAGCCGAGGATCGGGGAGGATGCTGCCTTCCCTGAGGGGCATTCAGAGAGCTCCGTCCACAGGGCCATGTTCTGGCAGCAGGGGAAGCAGCCCCCCACCTGTACACTCCTTCCTTTGCTTGCCAACTGCGCAGTGACCTCTCCTCTCCCCCTCCAGGGTTCGAGATCACCATCGATCACCCGCACACCCACGTGGTGAAGTGTACGCAGCTGGTGAGAGGTAAGGGAGAAGGCAAGTAACCTTGGTGTGCGGAGGAGTCTTTTAGTTTTACAAACGTTTGTTCGCTAAAAGCACGACCAAAGGACATCCAGCGTCAGAACTACCACAACTAATGCAGAAAGAAGAAAAAACTACGCAATCAGAATCTAACTACAGCAAAGTAACGCTAACACCCGCTAAACGCACTACGCAGCACTTCAGATGAGAATCTCGTCCACACCGTCCACGACACACGATCCTGAGGAGCCCACTGATCGCGGAATTCTTGTTAATATAAACGTTTATTAGCTAAAAGCACTACAAAAGGACAACCAGTGTCAATACACGACAACTAGTGTAAAAAGAGAAAAAAACAAACTAAGCAGCTACATTGAATTTAGGAGCCGGGAGGTATTGTTGCAGCTGTATAGGTTCCTGGTCAGACCCCACTGTGCTCACTTCTGGTCGCCTCACTACAGGAAGGATGTGGAAGCCATAGAGAGGGTGCAGAGGAGATTTACAAGGATGCTGCCTGGAATGCGGAGCATGCCTTATGAAAGCAGGTTGAGGGAACTCGGCCTTTTCTCCTTGGAGCGACGGAGGATGAGGGGGGACCTGACAGAGGTGTATAAGGTGATGAGAGGTATTGATCGTGTGGATAGTCAGAGGCTTTTCCCCAGGGCTGAATTGATGGTCACAAGAGGACACAGGTTTAAGGTGCTGGGGAGTAGATATAGAGGAGATGTCAGGGGTAAGTTTTTTACTCAGAGAGTGGTGAGTGCGGGGAATGGGCTGCCGGAAATTGTGGTGGAGGCGGATACGATAGGGTCTTTCAAGAGACTGTTAGATCAGTATATGGAGCTGAGGAAAATAAAGGGCTATGGGTAAGCTTAGTCATTTCTAGGGTAGGGACATGTTAGGCACAGCTTTGTGGGCCGAAGGGCCTGAATTGTGCTGTGATTGTTCTATGTTTCTACATAACTACAGCAAAATAATGCTAACTGCTCACCCACAAAACGCAACACAGCAAAGAAGAATCGCACTCTCACCATCCACGACACACATGATCCCCTGAGGGGCCCACCGAGTGCGGAACTCAACCAGGGTGCCCGCGCAGACCGCGCGCTCCCTCTCCAAGGACACCCGCGCGCGGACGTGAGCCCGGAAGACGGGGCAGGCACGCCGACCGACCGGAACCCTTGGCTGCCCGCCGCCGTGTCCCGTGGGTGGCCAGCTTGGCCAGGCCCGGCAGAAGACCCACCAGGAGATCCCCTGCGCGACCTGCCCCCACCCCCCCGCCACACCGGGTGACTGTAGATCAGCAGCGTGGGGCTGAAGTGCAGCCAGAACCTGAGCAGCAGCCCCTTCAGATAGGTGAAGAGATACCCTTCGGCCCGTCGCCTCTGTGCCAACCATCTACACTGACCCCATTTCCTGGCCCCCAGTCCGTCTCCTCCTCTGCCTCAGTGAGCCAAGTGCTGGATCAGCTGCCTCCACCCCTGCCTCAGCCAGCCCATCCCAGACCACCCCCCCACCCCTCTGAGTGGAAGGAAATCCCCCCAACTCTACCTTCACCCTCTCACCATACACCTCTGCCCTTACACACCCACTCACAGATTTCTACCCCATCTGTCCCCTCATAATAGTGTGCACTTGTCAGTTCCATCCTCCGCCCCAGCGAGAACAGACCCAACCTCTCCTCGGAACAGGAGCTCTCCATCCCAGGCAGTGTCCTCTGCACCATCAAAGTCAAAAAACTCAAAAGTTGAGTTTATTGTACACGTACACACGGGGGCAATGAAAAACTGCCCTGCGGCAGCATCACAGGCACAGAGCATCAAAGACACAACATTCACAGGAAAAGCATCAACCAAATTATATAACATTTCACAAGAAAGAACACTGTTAGAACCAAAAACGAAGTCCACTGCAGTACAGAGCGGTCCCAGTGCTGCTGTACTGAGGCAGTGATCAGGGTTGTGCCGGTCGGTTCAAGAACCGAATGGTTGAAGGGAAGTCGCTGTCCCTGAACCTGGTGGTGTGGGGACTTCAGGCTTCTGTACCTCCTGCCCGACGGGAGCTGCGAGAAGACGGCATGGCCCGGATGGTGGGGGGATCTTTGACGACGGACGTTGCCTTCTTGAGGCAGCGGCTCTTGTAGATACTCCCGATGGTGGGGAGGGATGTGCCCGTGATGTATTGGGGCTGGGTCCACTGCTCTCTGCAGCTTCCTGCCCATTCGAATCGCTGTCCCAGACCATGATGCAGCCAGTCAGGACACTTCCAACGGGACATCTGTAGAGGTTTGATAGAGTGTTTGGTGACAAGCCCAACCTCCTTCACCTCCTAAGAAAGTAGAGACACTGGCGTGCCTTCCTCGTGATTGGACCATTGCCTCCTCCCCGTCTCCGTGACCCTCTCCAGCCCCTACACCCCTCCCCGTCTCCGTGACCCCCTCCCTCCCCTACACCCCTCCCCATCTCTGTGACCCCTCCCCGTCTCTGACCCCTTCCTCCCCTACACCCCTCCCTGTCTCTGTGACCCCCTCCAACACCTACCCCCCCTTCCCTAACCCTCATTCCTTGACCAAGCTGTTGATTGGCGCCCCCAACAGCTCCCGCTGGCTCAGAGATGGGAAGTGCCCGGGGACGTTACTGGCAGTGCAGTGAAGGCAGTTGGTGCTGGTGTTGCTGGAGTGGAGGTGTGTCGCTCACTGGGATGTAACACTAACCCCACTCTCTCTCCTCTCTCTCCGTCTCCAGCAAGCAAGGACCTGGCACAGACATCATACTTCATGGCTACCAACAGGTTGTTCCATCACTCCACCCATTGAGGCCCAGTGCCCAGCGCTCCCCTCTGCTCCTCCCTCCCTCCCTCCCTCCCTCCCCCTCAGTGCCCCCTCCAAGCATGCTCCTGGCCCGGGGAGAGGTGGTGGACGGTCCGGCTGCCTGAGGTGGTCACCAGGGCTCTGCCAATGATCAGCAGCCTCTCTGTCTGAGACCACAGCGTGTGTGTGTGTGTGTCCACGTGCACAGTGTGTCCCTGTCTGTGTGACCATGTGTGATTGTGCCCGTGACTGCCACCGCCGCTGTCTGTGTACATGTGTGCTACTGCCTGCTCATGCATGTGTGCCTGCACGTGTGTGCGTGTACCTCTCTGGACGTGTGCCAGCATGTGTCTGTGCGTACTTATCCCTGGATTGATTCGTGTGTGTCTGCAAGATTTCTTAAGAAAATGTCTGTATATCGTGTGTGTGTGTGTGTCTGTCTTTATGTTGTGTGTGTCTGTGTACGATGTGTGTGTTTGTACATCTGTGTGTGTCTTGTATGTGTCTGTATTGTATGTAAATATGTTGTGTGTGTGTGTTATTGGTGTATGTCGGTCAGTGGAGGGTGTGTGCTGTGTATGTCTTGGGTGTGTGTCTCTGTATGTCTGTGTGTGTCAACAGTGTGTTAGAATGTCTGCCAATATGGTGTCTGTGTGTGGGACATGTGTGTGTCTTGTTTTGGCATGTCATTGTGTGTGTATTTGGTGTATATATGTTGGTGTCTGGTGCATGTTTGTGGGGTATGTTTATGTTGTGTGTGGGGTGTGTCTACGTTATGTGTGTGTGGTGCATATGTGTTGTGTGTGGTGTGTATGTGTGTTGATGTGTGTGTGATGGTCTGTGTGTGTGTGTGGTGTGTCTCTATGTTCTGTGTCAGTGCCCCTCCCTCACCCCCCGGCACACACCCCTGACTGGCCGCTCACCCTGGGGAGGAGTCCTTCGGGTGCCAGTGGAGGGGGAAGGTTGGGAATCCAGCTGGTGTTCCCTGCCCCCTGTCCACCCCGACGCCGAGCTGACTGGGGGTCCCGCCAACACCTGCGCTGTCGATACACGGGCTCACTGGGTATGCCTGCCCCGGAGACGATTTAACATTCTGCCTTCTCTCCCCCCCACTCCCCCCCCGCCCCGTGGCACTGACACTGCCCGACCAGCAGCCTCCACCTCACCACCTTCTGCCTGCAGTACCAGCCCCCGGTGGTGGCCTGCGTGTGCATCCACCTCGCCTGCAAGTGGTCCAACTGGGAGATCCCTGTCTCCACTGATGGCAAGAACTGGTGGGAGTACGTCGACCCCACCGTCACCCTCGAGCTGCTTGACGGTGAGTCCGTCCCCGCGGAGCCCGTGCCCATCTCCCCTCTGCGGGGGATCAACGGCAGGGGAGGGGAGTCAGAGGGGAGCTGCCTCCACACCGTCCCGACACACACTCAGACACAGGGTGAGGCTCCCTCCGCACTGTCCCATCACACTCCCGGGGTCAGGCACAGGGTGAAGCTCCCTCCGCACCGTCCCGTCACACACTCCCGGGGTCAGGCACAGGATGAAGCTCCCTCTGCACTGTCCCATCACACACTCCCGGGGTCAGACACAGGGTGAGGCTCCCTCCGCACCGTCCCGACACACACTCAGGCACAGGGTGAGGCTCCCTCCGCACTGTCCTGTCACACACTCCCGGGGTCGGACACAGGGTGAAGCTCCCTCCGCACCGTCCCGTCACACACTCCTGGGGTCAGACACAGGGTGAAGCTCCCTCCGCACCGTCCCGTCACACACTCCCGGGGTCAGACACAGGGTGAAGCTCCCTCCGCACTGTCCCGTCACACACTCCCGGGGTCAGACATGGGGTGAAGCTCCCTCCGCACCATCCCGTCACACACTCCCGGGGTCAGACACAGGGTGAAGCTCCCTCCGCACCGTTCCGTCACACACTCCCGGGGTCAGGCACAGGGTGAGGCTCCCTCTGCACCGTCCCACCACATACCCCCAGGGTCAGACACAGGGTGAAGCTCCCTCCGCACCATCCCGTCACACACTCCCGGGGTCAGACACAGGGTGAGGCTCCCTCCGCACCGTCCCGTCACACACTCCCGGGGTCAGACATAGGGTGAGGCTCCCTCCGCACCGTCCCGTCACACACTCCCGGGGTCAGACACAGGGTGAGGCTCCCCCCGCACCGTCCCGTCACACACCCCCGGGGTCAGACACAGGGTGAGGCTCCCCCCGCACCGTCCCGTCACACACTCCCGGGGCCAGACACAGGGTGAGGCTCCCCCGTTAATGGTGCCCTCCCACTCACCCCACACCCCTGGGGGCTTGTCTCTTCCAGAGCTGACGCACGAGTTCCTCCAGATCCTCGAGAAGACCCCGAATCGCTTGAAGCGCATCAAGAACTGGCGGGTGAGTTACGTTAGTGACGTCCCCGCGTACCCCGACCCACAGACGGTCCCCGTGTGTACACTGAGCGCCCCACAGGTGTGAACCCCTCTCCGCACCGTTCCCTTCCGCACGCCCCCACCGCTGACCGCCTGCCCCCTCCCCAGCCGCTGACTGACTGCCCCCTCTCTCCCACAGGCCTGTCAGGCAGCCAAGAAGCCCCGTCTTGAGGACCTGGATTCGGAGGAGGTGTCCGGGGGGACTGCCCCCTCCCTGTCTGAGGCGGCGGGGTCTGAGGACGGGACAGCCCCCCGGAGGGGTGGTCCCCGGGCCCCCCCGCCCAGTGGCCCCCTCCCGCAGCGGGTCAGCCTCACTGAGTACCGTGCCAAGCGGGCTGAGGAACTGCAGAGGCAGCGCCCACCCCCTCCCGCTCCCCCTCCCCCTCCCCTTCCCCCGCTCCCCGAGCCCCGGGACAGGCGCCCCCGGCCCGAGACCATCCCGGCCGGACCCCCGCCCCCGCCCTCCCGGCTGCGGCCCCCTCCGGCTGAGGAGGGCGAGGCGGAGGAGGAGGGGGGAGGCCGGAGGGGGTCCCGGGACAGGAGGAGGGACGGGGCGCACCGACACCGGCGGCACCACTGGGGCAGGAGGGGCGGCGGGGTGGAGGAGGAGGGCGAGGAGGGGGCCGGCGGTGGGGGGAGCAAGCGCAGGCAGCCCCGGCCCCTCAAGGCCCCCCCGGGACCCCCGCCCGCCTCCTCCCGGCCCCCCGAGGCCAATGGGCACAGCCACTACCAGGACGCCTTCGAGATGCTAGAGTCCTTGCTCAGTGCCCAGGGGGTGCCCCGGGCGCCCCCCCACACCCCCGGCGATTTCCGCCGGCCCCGGGGGGAGTCCCGGCCGGGACCCCACCCCCCGCCACTGCCCGCCGAGCCCCCGCCGCCCCTGCCCCCACTCCCCAAGTGAGGAGGGGTGGGGTGTGCACTCACCTCGGAGGGTCGGGCAGTGTCGGTGGGGGCAGCAGAGGTGTGGGTGGGGGTCTGAGGAGGCAGGCACGGCAACGTGCAGAGAGGGAGGGCTGCGGACCCTGCGTGGGCAGGAGGGACGCGTGGAGTTGGGCTTCAGTTCACCAGTTCAGCACAGACATGGTGGGCCAAAGGGCCTGTGTGAAAACTCGACAGTCCCTCTCCCCCCACCCCTTGCTCCCCCACCCCTCCCTTCCTTACTCTCCCTACCCCAATCGCCTCTCCAACCCTCCCCTCCCTACCCCTCCCCTCCCTACCCATCCCCACCCTCCCCTCCCTACCCCACCCCTCCCCTCCCCTCCCTACCCATCCCCACCCTCCCTTCCGCTCCGCTCCGCTCCCCACCGACGCTGCTCCACCTGCCGGGTCCCTCCAGCACCTCGGACGTGGCTCCGGATCCCAGCGCCTCTCCCGTCTCCAGGGAGGGTCGGTTGGGTGATGGGGGAGCTCCTGTCCCTGCGTAGCAGGCTGGAGAGGTGCCGAATGGTCTCAACCTGTTCTGGGGGGGCAGGTTGGAGCCGGGACCAGGGAAGGGTGGTGGTGGGGGGGGTCAGTGTGTGTGTGTGTGTGTGTGTGTGAGGGTGTGTGTGTTTGTGAGAGTGTGTGTGAGGGCAAGGGTGTGTGGGGGTGTGTGTGCGAGGGTGTGTGTGAGTGTGAGGGTGTGTGTGTGAGGGGGTGTGTGTGTGTGAGGGTGTGTGTGTGAGGGTGTGTGTGTGTGTGTGTGAGGGTGTGTGTGTGTGAGGGTGTGTGTGTGAGGGTGTGTGTGTTTGTGAGTGTGTGTGGGTGTGTGTGTGCGAGGGTGTGTGTGAGTGTGAGGGTGTGTGTGTGAGGGTGCGTGGGGGTGTGAGTGAGGGTCTGTGTGAGTGTGAGGGTGTGTGTGATTGTGAGGGTGTGTGTGCGAGGGTGTGTGGGGGGTGTGTGCGAGGGTGTGAGTGTGAGTGAGGGTCTGTGTGTGTGAGGGTGCGAGGGTGTGTGTGAGGGTGTGTGTTTGAGGGTGCGAGGGTGTGTGTGAGGGTGTGTGTGCGTGAGGGTGTGTGTGAGTGAGGGTGTGTGTGTGAGGGTGTGTGTGTGTGAGGGTGTGTGTGTGCGTGAGGGTGTGTGTGAGGGTGTGTGTGTGTGTGAGGGTGTGCGTGTGTGAGGGTGTGTGTGTGTGTGAGGGTGTGTGCGAGGGTGTGTGAGGGGTGTGTGTGTGAGAGGGTGTGTGTGAGGGTGTGTGTGTGAGGGGGTGTGTGTGTGAGGGTGTGTGTGTGTGAGGGTGTGTGTGTGTGAGGGGGTGTGTGAGGGGGTGTGTGAGGGTGTGTGTGTGTGTGAGGGTGTGTGTGTGTGAGGGGGTGTGTGAGGGTGTGTGTGTGAGGGGGTGTGAGGGGGTGTGTGTGTGTGTGAGGGTGTGTGTGTGTGAGGGGGTGTGTGAGGGGGTGTGTGTGAGGGGGTGTGTGAGGGGGTGTGTGTGTGAGGGTGTGTGTGTGTGTGAGGGTGTGTGTGTGTGAGGGGGTGTGTGTGAGGGGGTGTGAGGGTGTGTGTGTGTGTGAGGGGGTGTGTGTGTGAGGGTGTGTGTGTGTGAGGGGGTGTGTGAGGGTGTGTGTGTGTGAGGGTGTGTGTGAGGGTGTGTGTGTGTGAGGGGGTGTGTGAGGGTGTGTGTGTGAGGGGGTGTGTGAGTGTGAGGGGGTGTGTGAGTGTGAGGGGGTGTGTGTGTGAGGGGGTGTGTGTGTGTGAGGGTGTGTGTGTGAGGGTGTGTGTGTGAGGGGGGGTGTGAGGGGGGGGGTGTGAGGGGGGGTGTGTGAGGGGGGTGTGTGTGAGGGGGGTGTGTGAGGGGCGGGTGTGAGGGGGTGTGTGAGGGGGTGTGTGTGAGGGGGGTGTGTGTGAGGGGGTGTGTGAGGGGGTGTGTGTGAGGGGGTGTGTGAGGGGGTGTGTGTGTGAGGGAGTGTGTGAGGGGGTGTGTGGGGGTGTGTGTGTGTGAGGGGGTGTGTGAGGGGGTGTGTGAGTGTGAGGGGGTGTGTGTGAGGGGGTGTGTGAGGGTGTGTGTGTGTGAGGGGGTGTGTGAGGGTGTGTGTGTGTGAGGGGGTGTGTGAGGGGGTGTGTGTGAGGGGGGGTGTGTGAGGGTGTGTGTGTGTGTGTGGGGGTGTGTGAGGGGGGTGTGTGTGAGGGGGTGTGTGAGGGGGTGTGTATGAGGGGGTGTGTGAGGGGGGGGTGTGAGGGGGTGTGTGTTTGTGAGAGTGTGTGTGAGGGCAAGGGTGTGTGGGGGTGTGTGTGCGAGGGTGTGTGTGAGTGTGAGGGTGTGTGTGTGAGGGGGTGTGTGTGTGTGAGGGGTGTGTGTGTGAGGGTGTGTGTGTGAGGGTGTGTGTGTGTGTGAGGGTGTGTGTGTGTGAGGGTGTGTGTGTGAGGGTGTGTGTGTTTGTGAGAGTGTGTGGGTGTGTGTGTGCGAGGGTGTGTGTGAGTGTGAGGGTGTGTGTGTGAGGGTGCGTGGGGGTGTGAGTGAGGGTCTGTGTGAGTGTGAGGGTGTGTGTGATTGTGAGGGTGTGTGTGCGAGGGTGTGTGGGGGTGTGTGCGAGGGTGTGAGTGTGAGTGAGGGTCTGTGTGTGTGAGGGTGCGAGGGTGTGTGTGAGGGTGTGTGTTTGAGGGTGCGAGGGTGTGTGTGAGGGTGTGTGTGCGTGAGGGTGTGTGTGAGTGAGGGTGTGTGTGTGAGGGTGTGTGTGTGTGAGGGTGTGTGTGTGCGTGAGGGTGTGTGTGAGGGTGTGTGTGTGTGTGAGGGTGTGCGTGTGTGAGGGTGTGTGTGTGTGTGAGGGTGTGTGCGAGGGTGTGTGAGGGGTGTGTGTGTGAGAGGGTGTGTGTGAGGGTGTGTGTGTGAGGGGGTGTGTGTGTGAGGGTGTGTGTGTGTGAGGGTGTGTGTGTGTGAGGGGGTGTGTGAGGGGGTGTGTGAGGGTGTGTGTGTGTGTGAGGGTGTGTGTGTGTGAGGGGGTGTGTGAGGGTGTGTGTGTGAGGGTGTGTGAGGGGGTGTGTGTGTGTGTGAGGGTGTGTGTGTGTGAGGGGGTGTGTGAGGGGGTGTGTGTGAGGGGGTGTGTGAGGGGGTGTGTGTGTGAGGGGGTGTGTGAGGGTGTGTGTGTGTGTGAGGGTGTGTGTGTGTGAGGGGGTGTGAGGGTGTGTGTGTGTGTGAGGGGGTGTGTGTGTGAGGGTGTGTGTGTGTGAGGGGGTGTGTGAGGGTGTGTGTGTGTGAGGGTGTGTGTGAGGGTGTGTGTGTGTGAGGGTGTGTGTGTGAGGGGGTGTGTGAGTGTGAGGGGGTGTGTGTGTGAGGGGGTGTGTGTGTGTGAGGGTGTGTGTGTGAGGGTGTGTGTGTGAGGGGGGTGTGAGGGGGGGTGTGTGAGGGGGTGTGTGTGAGGGGGGGTGTGTGTGAGGGGGGTGTGTGAGGGGCGGGTGTGAGGGGGTGTGTGAGGGGGTGTGTGTGAGGGGGTGTGTGAGGGGGGTGTGTGTGAGGGGGTGTGTGAGGGGGTGTGTGTGAGGGGGTGTGTGAGGGGGTGTGTGTGAGGGGGTGTGTGAGGGGGTGTGTGTGTGAGGGGGTGTGTGAGGGGGTGTGTGAGGGGGGTGTGTGTGAGGGGGTGTGTGAGGGTGTGTGTGTGAGGGGGTGTGTGAGGGGGTGTGTGTGTGAGGGAGTGTGTGAGGGGGTGTGTGGGGGTGTGTGTGTGTGAGGGGGTGTGTGAGTGTGAGGGGGTGTGTGTGAGGGTGTGTGTGAGGGTGTGTGTGTGTGTGAGGGGGTGTGTGAGGGTGTGTGTGTGTGAGGGGGTGTGTGAGGGGGTGTGTGTGAGGGGGGGTGTGTGAGGGTGTGTGTGTGTGTGTGGGGGTGTGTGAGGGGGTGTGTGTGAGGGGGTGTGTATGAGGGGGTGTGTGAGGGGGGGGTGTGAGGGGGTGTGTGTGAGGGGGTGTGTGAGGGTGAAGAGAGGATCTATCTTCTGTTGCATTATTTCAGTTCGACCTGCCCGACACCCGTCAGTGGAGGTTTGCATTAGGGGATAGCGCTCAGACTGCAGACTGGCTGTACTACCCCCTCCTCACCCCCCTCCGTCTGTCCCCCACCCCCTCCAGCAGGCCTGGGGAGCAGGCGGTGGGGGAAGAGTCACTCCAACCCCCCTGATCAGAATAACGACCCCCTTCCCAGAGGGTGGGTGCGTGCGCCGATGTATACGGCCCCCCTCCTCTCCCCCCCACCCACCCCTCCCTCCTCTTCCCCCACCTACCCTCCTCTCCCACCCAACACTCCCTCTCCCCACCCACCCCTCTCTCCATACCCGCCCCCTCTATGCCCCCACCTCCTCGCCCACCCCTCCCTCTCTCACCCACCCCTCCCTCACCCACCTAACACCCTCTCTCCCCACCCACCCCTCCCTCTCTCCCTGCCAACCCCTCTATTACCCCACCCCTCCCTCTCTCCACACCCACCCTATCCCCCCACCCACTCCTCCCTCCCTCCCCCCCCTCCACCCCCCCAGACCCCATTCCCTTCTCCCTGAGCCCCAGGGATAGGTCCCCCTCACCCCTCGGCCGAGAGGTGGGAGCCGTGATCTTGTACATACATTTTCGTATGGTGAATTATGAAATTAACTCAGGAATTTTTGCCCCTTGTCTCAGTGGGGTGGGAGGGGCGGGGGGGCGGGGAGGGGTGGGAAGGGGAGGGGAGGGGAATTATATTGTGATATACGGATGTTTACACATGGCTGTACTTTTGGTATATAAAAGGTATATATTATAAACGTGCTGTGTCCTGAGCGGTTGTGGCGGGTTCCTTACTGCCGGGGGTGCATCTTACAAACACCCGTGGCTTATCATAACACGCCCCTCCCGCGGCGCTCCCTCCTCACCGCCCCTCCCGCGGCGCGGCGCTCCCCCCTCACTGTCCTGCTAAAAGCAGTACTAAAGGACAACCAGTGTCAATACGCGACATCTAATACAGGAAAGAAACTGAGCCACGACAGAACTACGGTAGAGAATGCAAACTAATACCAACGAAACACACGCGACGCTACACCCGTTAACGCAACACTTCAAATGAGAATCGCGTTTGTACCGTCCACGACACACGTGATCCCCTGAGGGGCCCACCGAGCGCGGTACTCGGCCAGGGCGCCCACGGAGACCGCGTGCTCCCTCTCCAAAGACGCGCACGCTCACGTAAGCAGAAGACGGGCAGGCAGGGTGACCTGCCGTAACCCTCAGCCGCCCACCGCCACATCCTGAGGATGGCCAACTTGGCCAGGCCCAGCGGAAGACCCACCAGGAGATCTCCCGCGCGCCCCTCCCCTCGCCTCACCGGGTGACCGTAGACCAACAGTGCCGGGCTGAAGTGCAGCCAGAACCTGAGCAGCAGCCCCCACAGATACGCAAAGAGGGGCTGCAGCCTCTCGCACTCCGCGTACGCGCGGTACACCGTCTCCTCCCAGCCGCAGAAGTGACAGGCGGCCGGCCGCTCACTGCCCCTCCCGCAGCACTACCCCCTTGCTGCCCCTCCCGTGGCGCTCCCTCCTTCACCGCCCCTTCCGGGTGCTCTGGTTCCTTCCCACGTCCCCACAACGTGCAGGGTCGGTGGGTTAATCGGCTGCTGTGATTCCTCCCTCCCAATGGGGGGAGCGGAATGGGATCGGTGTAGGTGGGTAGGAGAGGGTCAGCACGGACTGGGTGGGCCGAAGGGCCTGGAGCACCTGAGCAGACAGCAAGATCCCACAGAGACGAGTGGCCACACCGGGCGGTGTTGACAAATACCTTTATTGGAAAGCACTCCCACTGCCGACAGTCACAGACACCAGAACTCTCCATAGGACACAGGGACACTCACAGCCAGCGGTTCCCACACCTCCCCCCACCTCCCCCCCCCCCCCCCCCCCCCCCCCGAGGCGGGATCCAGGAACCGGGGTCGGCAGAGCGAGAGAGATCATTCCCGGTCACCAGGACACCACTGCAGGGACACCCCTCAATCCCACCCGCAGGGGCTGGTGGTTGGGGGGGGGGGAACAGCGTGTGGAAGGGGAGCTGGGTTCTCAGTGTCCTCTGGGGGGGTGGGGTAAGGTGGGACAGGATGGGGAGGTGGGAGGGGAGGGGGTGGAGATGGGATGGGGGTGTGGGGGGAGAGGGAGGAGGTGGGGGGGGAAGTGATGGGAGGGGAAGGGGTGGGGAGGGGGAGTGGAGGGGAGAAGTGGTGGGATGTGATGGGGGTGGTTGAAACAGGGACTGATCCCATCAAAGGTACCAGTGGGATGGCCCCCCCCCACCTCGCTCCCTCCCCCTGCCCCGGCTCCTTCACACGCGACCGGCGCCTCACAGCTCCGCACGTTTACGACAGCCTGTGCACAGGACACAAGCACTGCACCGTCTACGCAAAACGCACCACCGTCACCCGCCCCCCGCGCCCCAGGGTGCCCCCCCCCCCCCCCCCCGCCGCGCCTCTCCCCTCCGCGGATGCTGCTCGATCCGCCGAGACCACCTTCCGTCCATCTTCACTCCAGAGTCCAGCAGCCACAGCCTCCTCACTCTTCACGGCTGCCCGGCCGGGAGGAGAGGGGATCACCCACCCCCACGCCCCCCACCCTACCCCCCACACACACACTATCCAGATCGCCGTTCCTTCACCGTGACAGCACCTTCGGCACACGGACGGCAGCCGTTCGAGGGGGCGGCTCACACTCAAGGGGGGCGGGGGTAACCGATGACCGTACTCGTCGAGGGCACCCACCCCCAAGCAAGAACAGCTGAGGATCAGCGGAGGAGGAGGAGGGGTATGTGGGTTCCCAGCCACCCTCCACACAGGCAGTCAGACCAGACACCAGTTACAGGGTGCACGGTCCACAACATGGCTCAGTCGCGGAGTACAGGGGATGCAGCGGGTGGGCTGGTGTGTGTGTGTGTGTGTGTGTGTGTGTGAGTGAGAGAGACTGTCAGTGAGGGGGGTTTCTCTCCATCCCACCGTGTGTGTGTGTGTGTGTGGGGGGGGGAGAGAGGTGTGTGTGTTTGTGGGTGGCGAGAGAGAGGAGAGACTCTCGGGGGGGGGTCTCTCTCAATCCCAGTGAGTCAGTGAGAGGGGTCCCTCTCTGTCACAGCATGTGCGTGTGTGTGTGTGAGAGAGAGAGTCAGTGAGGGGGGGGGGGTCTCTCTCTCTCCCACCCCTGGTGTGTGTGTCAGTGAGGGAGGGATCTCCCTCTCTCTCTATCCCACCCCAGTGTGTGTGTGTGTGTGTGTGTGTGTGTGTGTGTGTGTGTGTGTGTGTCAGTGAAGGGGGGTCTCTCTCTCTCCTTCTCTGTGCCCACCCTGTGTGTGTGTTTGGGGGTCAGGCAGAGGGACCCGGCCACCCCACCCCTCCCCCCTACGCCCCCTGTCCCCCCCTCGGGACCTCCGCCCCTAGCAGGTCTGCTGCCTGACCACGGGGATGTCGATCTCCAGGGTGGAGAGGCGTGACCGCCGGCTGGAGGGGGCGGAGAGGTAGGCGGGCAGGGGGTAGTGGTGGGGGGGCACCCCGGCGGGCAGCGGCTGCCAGAGTGGGGCGGGCAGGGGGCGGCAGGCGCAGTACCAGAGCAGGAGCAGGGTCCCGGCCACCGCCAGCCCCGCCCCGCTGCCCAGGGCCAGGTAGGCGGCGGGCCCGGCGCTCCAGGCCGGACCGTAGCGCCGGTTCAGCCGGCCGGTGTGGAGCAGGAGCCAGGCTGTGGGTCCCAGCGCCAGCCCGGCCGACAGGAGGAACAGCAGCCCGGCGCCCAGCTGGCAGCCGGCGCTGTTGACCAGGCAGCGGGCGAGACCGGCCCGGGGCGCCCGCCCGCTGCAGGCCGCCCGGCACGCCCCCAGGGCTCCCAGCAGAGCAGCGGCCGAGGCGGAGGCCAGCGCCAGGGGCAGGGCCAGCTGCAGCAGCCGCAGGTCCAGCTGGTCCAGCGAGCGGTACCACTCCGCGTCCCGGTAGGCACAGCGCCCCTCCCCTTGCGGGCGGACGCAGCGGATCCACAGCCCCGCGCTGACCGTCAGGTTCTGCTCATGCCGGTTGGGGGAGGTGAGTCGCTGCAGACGCCAGCGGGGCAGCAGGGTGGCGGTCAGCAGTCCGGCCAGGGAGCAGAGGCCGCAGAGCAGGGCCAGGCCGGTGGCCGCCTGCAGCTCCCGGCACGCCATGGAGCCCCGACACCAGCAGACCCCAGCACCTGTGGGGAGGGAGAGGGGAGAGGTTAGTGCGGGCACAGGGAGGCACACACACCCCCTCCCCTTCAGCGCCCCCTCCCCTTCAGCCACTCGACCCCTCAGTGCCCCACCTCCCCCACCCCCAACCCTGCTGCCCGCCCCTTCCCACCCCACCGCACCCCCACCCCCGCCCCCTCAGTGCCCCCTCCCTCCCACTCACGCTCCCTCCCCCCACCCCCGCTGCCCCCTCCCTCCCACCCCCACTGCCCCATCCCTCCCCCCACCCCTGCAGTCTCCCTCCCCCACCCCACTGCCCCTTCCCTCCCCCACACACCCCTGCTGCCCCCCTCCCACACACCCACCCCTGCTGCCACCCCAGCCCCACTCCTTCCCTCCCCCACCCCCGCTGCCCCCTCCCTCCCAACCACCCCCGCTGGCCCCCTCCCCGCCACCCCTCCATCCCTCACCCCCACCCACCCACACCTGCTGCCCCTTCCCCCCACCTTCCCCCCACCCCCACTGCCCCCTTCCCCCCACCCAACCCCCACCACCACTGCCTCCTTCCCCCCACCCAACCCACACCACCACTGCCCCCTCACACCCAACCCCACCCCCGCTGCCCCCTCCCTCCAACCCACCCCCACCCTCGCTGCCCCATCCCACCCTCCCTCCCACCCCGCCCCATTCCCTGCCACCCACCCCCCACCCCACCGCCCCCACCCACCCCCCCGCCCCACTCCCTCCCTCCCTCCCACCCCCACCGCCCCCACCAACCCCCCACCCTCACCGCCCCCTCCCTGCCACCCACCCACCTCCCCAACTCCCTGCCACCCACCCCCGCGCCCCACTCCCTCCCTCCCTCCCACCCCCGCCCCCCCACCCCCCCCCCACCCCCCCCCCCACTCCCCCCCCCACCCCCCCCCCCACCCCTCCCCCACCCCCCCCCCCCCCCCCCCCCCCCCCCCCCACCGCCCCCACCACCCCCCCACCCTCACCCCCCCTCCCCCACCCACCCCCCCCCCACCCCCTGCCACCCACCCCCCCCCCCCCCCCCCCCCCCCCCCCCCCCCCCCCCCCACCCACCCCCCACCCCCCCCCCCCCACCCCCCCCCCCCTCCCACCCCCCCCCACCCCCCCCCCCCACCCCCCCCCCCCACCCCCCCCCCCCACCCCCCCCCCCCCCACCCACCCCCCACCCCCCCCCCCCCACCCCCCCCCCCACCCCCCCCCCCCCCCCACCCACCCCCCCCCCACCCCTCCCTCCCTCCCACCCCCCCCCCCACCCCCCCCCCCCACCCCCCCCCCCACCCCTCCCCCCACCCCCCCCCCCCCCCCCCCCCACCCCCCCGCCCCACTCCCTCCCTCCCTCCCACCCCCGCCCCACTCCCTCCCCCCACCCCCCCGCCCCACTCCCTCCCTCCCTCCCACCCCCGCCCCACTCCCTCCCCCCACCCCCCCCGCCCCACTCCCTCCCTCCCACCCCCCCGCCCCACTCCCTCCCCCCACCCCCCCGCCCCACTCCCTCCCTCCCACCCCCACCTCCGCTGCCCCCTCCCCTGGGGGAAGGGCGGGTGGGGCAGCGTCTGTGGGGAGGGGACGGGGGGGCAGCGGCGTCCGCGGTCTCCCGGGCAACGGGAGGCGGGGCGACTGACTGACTGACAGGCGGCGGGACCAATGGGCTGGCGGACGGTGGGCGTGGCCCGGCCGGCGGGCTCCGCAGCGCCCCCCGCCGGCTGGGCGGACTCGGCGACTCATTTTTTACCCCTCCCCTCCCGCGTTGCCTGACGACGGCGACGTCGAGCTGCGGGGCGCGGCCCGGGTAGGCGGAGGCTGCGGGCGGCCCCGCTGCTACCGGAGGGACGGCGGAGCTCCCGGCGTAGGCGGCGGCAACCCGACTACCAGGCCCGCCGGGCCTGAGCGTCCTAGGCCCGGCGTCATGACGTCAGAGAGCACGCAGGGAACGTGCTGCAGCGCCCGGGCCCCTCAGCCTCGGATCTTCCCCCCACCCCCGCCCCCGCCCCCCCGGTACCGGCACCGGTACCGATCGGCTCCCCCCGCCCCACCCTCACCTTTCCTTCTGTCTTCACCGCAAACTCCAGCGTTCGCCCCCCCCCCGCGGCCCGCGATCTCAGGCCGCCCGTCACCAGCGCTCCGCCAGCCCCCCGCTCGTCAGCGGGGCCCGCTCCCTCCCACCCACCCTATTGGTCCACGCCCCCGTCCGTCAAAAGGCAGGCGCCGAGGCCTGCGCTCTGATTGGCTGTCGTGCCACCCGTCCGCCCACACCACCCCCTTCGCCCATTGGTGGCTGGGCTGGGCTGGAGCCTATCAGGAGCGGGCGGCGATCCTGCGCCGCCATTGGCTGAGTCGTGGGTGGGAGATGGATGTGCGGAGACTCCCGATTGGTCGGCGCGTCGCCGGGGCCGACCCTGATTGGTGGAGGGTGGTCGGGGTGGGAAGAGGGGGGTTGGGTCTGTGACGCGACAGGAGCCCCCCCTCCCGTCGCCATGGTGACGCGCCCGGCGGCGGGAGGGAGGCCCATGGCGATGCTCGGCGTCACCCAGCTGGGCTACCGGGACCCCTTCGGGGGTCGCCTGCGGCGGCCGGCCAGAGGCGAGTGGGGGGGGAGGTGGGGGGTGGCCCCCCCTCAGTTGCCCCCCCTCAGTTGCCCCCCCTCAGCCGCCCCCCCTCAGCCGCCCCCCCTCAGCCGGCCCCCCTCAGCCGCCCCCCCTCAGCCGCCCCCCCTCAGCCGGCCCCCCTCAGCCGCCCCCCCTCAGCCGGCCCCCCTCAGCCGGCCCCCCTCAGCCGCCCCCCCTCAGCCGCCCCCCTCAGCCCCCCCCAGCCGCCCCCCCATTCCCCCTTCAGCCCCCCAGCCGCCCCCCCCAGCCGCCCCCCCATTCCCCCTTCAGCCCCCCCCAGCCGCCCCCCCATTCCCCCTTCAGCCCCCCCAGCCGCCCCCCCCAGCCGCCCCCCCATTCCCCCTTCAGCCCCCCCCACCCCTCAGCCCCCCCCAGCCGCCCCCCCATTCCCCTTCAGCCCCCCCACCCCCTCAGCCCCCCCTCACTTCCCCCTCAGCCGCCCCCCTCAGCCCCCCCACCCCTCAGCCCCCCCAGCCTCCCCACCACCCCTCATCCCCCCTCAGCCGCCCCCCCACTCCCCCTCAGCCCCCCCCACTCCCCAGCCCCCCCACCCCTCAGCCCCCCTCAGCCGCCCCCCATTCCCCCAGCCCTCAGCCCCCCCCACTCCCCAGCCCCCCCACCCCTCAGCCCCCCTCAGCAGCCCCCCCACTCCCCTCAGCCCCCCACCCTCAACTCCCCCCTCAGTGCCCCCACTACCCCCAGCGCTCCCCCACCCCCTTCAGCGCCCCCCCCTTCAGCGCCCCCCCACTCCCCCCTCATCGCCCCTCCACTCCCTCATCACCCCCTCCCCACTCAGCCCTTTCCCCCACCCTCAGTGCCCCCTCTCCCTCAGTGTCCCCCCTTCCACCACACCCACCACCACACCCCCCTCCTTTCCTCCACACATCCCCTCCACCCTCCTGTCTGCCACACCCCCTCCGCAACACCACACACCCTCCACCACACCCCACTCCACACACAACCCCTCCACCCTCCCCTCCTCCTCCAGCCCCTCCCCTTCGAAACCCCCTCCGCCTCAGTCCCCACCACAAACACCCCCTTCACCTTCCCTGCACACGTCCTCCACACCTTCCCATCCTCCACACCCCCTCTGCTGCAACCCCCACCACACACACCCCCTCCACCCTACCTCCTCCCCACCCCCACCCCTTCCCTACACCCCCCTCCCCTCGTCCACACACTCCCTCCACCCTCCCCTCCTCCACACCCCCCTCCAAACCCTTCCCTCCACAACCCCCTCCACACTCCCCCACCCCCCCTCAATCCTGCCCAACCACAGCAAACCCCTTCCCCCTCAACCCCTTCCCCCCTCAAAACTTTCTCCACTCAACCCTTCCTCAACCCCTTCTCCCCAAATCCTTCCCCCAGCCCCTTCCCTCACCTCACCCCGTCAATCGCTTCCACCCCTCACCCAACATGTTGATCTGCAGATAAGTTGAGGAGAGCAGACAGTAACCCCTCCGAGGACGTGTGCAAGGTGCGAGGTCGACCCAAACTCGCGGTCGGCCCCGAGGTTGCCGATCCCTACGTCCGCACGACGGAGCAGTGCTTGGGTAAGGAGCTGTGTACGGAGCGACTTGGCGACGGGAGTTGCTGTGGGCTCCCTCCGTCCCTACACCTCCCTCCCTCCCTACACCTCCCCGCCTCTCTCTCCTAGCTCCCAGCCTCACAGACAAACTCGAACTACTGCGATTCGCCTACCGGCGAGACAGGTCTACAGCGGATGCCATCTCCCTGGGCCTACACTCATCTCTGGAGCATCTGGACAGTAAAGACACCTACATTAGATTATCATTTATTGGTTACAGCTCTGCCCCCAATACTATAATTCCAAACAAACATTAAACTCTGGGACTCAACACTCCCCTATCTTTGACCTCCTGACCAACAGACCGCAATCAGTGAGGACAGGCAGCAATACATCCGGCACGATTATTCTCAACACTGGTGCCCCACAAGGCTGCGTCCTCAGCCCCCAACTCTACTCCCAATACACTCATGACCGTGTCGTCAGATTCTGCTCTAACTCCATCTACAAGTTTGCAGATGATATCATCGTAGTGAGCCAGATCTCAAATAATGATGAGTCAGAGTATAGGAAGGAGATAAAGAGCCGAGTGACATGGTGTCATGACAACAACCTTTCCCTCACTGTCAACAAAACAGAAGAACTGGTCATTGACTTCAGGAAAGGGGGCGGTGCACATGCTCCTGTCTACATCAACAGTGCTGAGGTCAAGTGGGTTGAGAGCTTCAAGTTCCTGGGAGTGAACATCACCAACAGCCTGTCCTAGTCCAACCACGTAGACGCCACGGCCAAGAAAGCTCATCAGCGCCTCTACTTCCTCAGGAGGCTAAAGAAATTTGGCACGTCCCCATTGACCCTCACCAACTTTTATTGATGCACCATAGAAAGCATCTTATCCGGATGCATCATGGCTTGGGACGGCAACTGCTCTGCTCAGGACCACAAGAAACTGCAGAGAGTTGTGGACACAACCCAGCGCATCACGGACACCAGCCTCCTGTACACACACTCTTATCTACACTTCTCGCTGCTTCGGTAAAGCAGCTGACATAATCAAAGACACCACCCACCCCGGACATTCTTTCTTCTCCCGTCGGGCAGAAGATACAAAAGCCTGAAAGCACGTACCACCAGGCTCAAGGACAGCTTCTACCCCACTGTTATGTCTATTGAACTGTCCCCTAGTACGATGAGATGGACTCTTGACCTCACAATCTACCTGGTCATGGCCCTTGCACCTTAGTGTCTGCCTGCACTGCACTTTCTCTGTGGCTGTAACACTTTACTCTGCATGCTGTTATTTTACCCTGTACTACTTCAATGCACTGTGTAATGAAATGATCTGTATGTACGGTATGCAAGACAAGTGACGATAATAAACCAATTCCGATTCCAGTTCCTCCTTCAGCAGCCCCGGGTCCCCATATCTCTCTCTCTCTCTCTCTCTCTCTTCTCTCTCTCTCGTCTCTCTCTCATCTCGCTCTCTCTCTCGCTCTCCCCCCCCCCACCCCCGCTCTCTCTCCACCCCGACCCCCTCAGCTGCCCTGGGCCTCTGGAGCACAAGGTCCCAGGGAGAAGATGCTGAGTGTATTCTGCTAATAGTACATACCAGCTGTCCCTCTGCAGAATCTTCACCGCCCTCCCTCTGTATCAAACATCTCCTTGTAGGTGGGGAGACTGGTTACTGTCCTCAGCTCTCTAGGTGCGGTCTCACTGCAGTCCTCTACAATTGCAGAAGTTCCTAATGGACCCCCCACCACCTGGGCCGTGCCGTCTTCTCAGAGCTCCCGTCGGGCAGGAGGTACAGAAGTCTGGTCCCCACACCACCAGGTTCAGGGACAATGACTTCCCTTCAACCATTCGGCTCTTGAACCGACCGGCACAACCCTGATCACTGCCTCAGCACAGCAACACTGGGACCGCTCTGCACTGCAATGGACTTTGCTTTTGTTTCAATGGTATTCTTTCTTGTAAAAGTTGTGCATAATTAATGTTTTTCCTGTGAATGTTGTGTCTCTGATGCTCTGTGCCGGTGATGCTGCTGCAGGGAAGTGTTTCATTGCACCTGTACATAAGTGTATTGGTTTATTATTGTCACAGGTACCAAGATACAATGGAAAAACTTTCTTTTGTATGCCATCCATACAGATCGTTTCAAAACAAGTACACTGAGGTAGTACAGGGTAAAAGCAATAACAGAATGCAGAGTAAAGTGTCCCAGCTACAGAGAAAGTGCAGTGCAGGCAGACAATAAGGTGCAAGGGCCACGACCAGGTAGATTGTGAGGTCAAGAGTCCATCTTATCGTACTAGGGGACCGTTCAATGGTCTTATAACAGCAGGATAGAAGCTGTCCTTAAGCCTGGTGGTACGAGCTTTCAGGCTTTTGTATCTTCTGCCCGACGGGAGGGGGGAGAAGAGAGAATGTCCATGGTGGGAGGTGTTGAGGGGAGGGATTGTCTACGATTATGTTGGTGAACTTGTGCATATGACAACAAACTTGACTTTGACTCAAATCCAGTACAGGCCAGTGTTCCATTTAACAGATCGCCTGCCCCCCACTACATGTTGTCCTTCAGTGTACACCCAGGCCCCTCGAAACATCAACACCACCCGACCCCACACTGGTTAACCAACACTCACCATGTCAGTAACAAAGTGGACGACCTTTTCTTTGTCTACATTACCCTGCACCCACCAGGTTCCCACCCAGCTTGTCCATCTGCCCCCATGCACCAAACACTCACGACACACCCCTCTCTGCTTAAAACCCCACCTGATATTTGGACCCCTTGGCCAAATTCTCGATTTTCTGGTACACCAGAGAAGGTCCCCTTCCTTCCCACTCTTTGTTCCGGGTGTGTTAACCAAACCACATCAGAAAATTGTCCGCAGTTCCATGTTCATCACCTCCTGTGTGGGATACTGAGATGGGAATGGTGCACGGTGCTCCCGGTGTGGGTCTGACCCAGGGATAGGGAGACGGGAACTGTGCACGGTGCTCCCGGTGTGGGTCTGACCCAGGGATAGGGAGACGGGAACCGTGCACGGTGCTCCCGGTGTGGGTCTGACCCGGGGATAGGGAGACGGGAACCGTGCACGGTGCTCCCGGTGTGGGTCTGACCCAGGGATAGGGAGACGGGAACCGTGCACGGTGCTCCCGGTGTGGGTCTGACCCGGGGATAGGGAGACGGGAACCGTGCACGGTGCTCCCGGTGTGGGTCTGACCCAGGGACAGGGAGAGGGGAACCGTGCACGGTGCTCCCGGTGTGGGTCTGACCCAGGGATAGGGAGACGGGAACCGTGCGTGGTGCTCCTGGTGTGGGTCTGACCGTGCACGGTGCTCCCGGTGTGGGTCTGACCCAGGGATAGGGAGACGGAAACCGTGCACGGTGCTCCCGGTGTGGGTCTGACCCAGGGATAGGGAGACGGGAACCGTGCACGGTGCTCCCGGTGTGGGTCTGACCCAGGGATAGGGAGACGGGAACTGTGTACTGTGCTCCCAATATGGTGTGACCCAGGGATAGGGAGATTGGTATTGGTTTATTATTGTCACATACTGAGGTCCAGTGAAAAACTTGTCTTGCACACCGATCGTACAGATCAATTCATTACACAGGGCATTGAGGTAACATGGTAAAACAATACAGAACGCAGAGTAAAGTGTCACAGCTACAGAGAAAGTGCAGTGTAGAGAGATAATAAGGTGCAAGGTCATAACGAGAAAGATTGTGATGTCAAGAGTCCATCTTATCGTACTAGAGAACCGTTCAATAGACTTATAACAGCAGGGTAGAAGCTGTCCTTGAGCCTGGTGGTACGTGCTTTCAGGCTTTTGTATCTTCTGACCGACGGGAGGGGGGAGAAGCGAGAATGTCCGGGGTGGGTGGGGGTCTTTGATTATGTTGGTTGCTTTCCTGAGTCCGCGGAGGGGAGGCTGGTTTCCGTGACGCGCTGGGCTGTGTCCACAACTCTCTGCAGTTTCTTGCGGTCCTGGGCGGAGCAGTTGCCGTACCAAGCCGGGATGCATCCAAATACGATGCTTTCTGTGGTGCATCGATAAAAATTGGCGAGTGCCAAAGGAGACATGCCAATAATTTCTTCAGCCTCCTGAGGAAGTAGAGGCGCTGGTGAGCTTTCTTGGCCGTGGCGTCTACGTGGTTGGACCAGGGCAGACTATTGCTGATGTTCACTCCGAGGAACTTGAAGCTCTCAACCCTCTCGACCTCAGTACCATTGATGTAGACAGGAGCATGTGCACCGTCCCCTTTCCTGAAGCCAATGACGAGCTCTTTAGATTTGCTGACATTGAGGGAAAGGTTGTTGTCATGACATCATGTCACTGAGCTCTCTTTCTCCTTCCTGTACTCTGACTCATCATTATTTGAGATCTGGCTCACTACGATGATATCATCTGCAAACTTGTAGATGGAGTTAGAGCAGAATCTGGCCACACGGTCATGAGTGTATTGGGAGTAGAGCAGGGGGGCTGAGGACGCAGCCTTGTGGGGCACCAGTGTTGAGAATAATCATGCCGGAGGTATTGCTGCCTGGCCTCACTGATGGTGACCTGTTGGTCAGGAAGTCCAATCCAGTTGCAAAGGGAGGTGTTGAGATGGGAACTATGCATTGTGCTCCCAGTGTGGGTCTGACCCAGGGATAAGGAGATGGGAACCGTGCACGGTGCTCCCGGTGTGGATCTGACCCAGGGGATAGGGAGACGGGAACCGTGCACGGTGCTCCCGGTGTGGGTCTGACCCGGGGATAGGGAGAGGGGAACCGTGCACGGTGCTCCCGGTGTGGGTCTGACCCAGGGACAGGGAGACGGGAACTGAGCACGGTGCTCCCGGTGTGGGTCTGACCCAGGGACGGGGAGACGGGAACCGTGCACGGTGCTCCCGGTGTGGGTCTGACCCAGGGATAGGGAGAGGGGAACGGTGCACGGTGCTCCCGGTGTGGGTCTGACCCGGGGATAGGGAGACGGGAACGGTGCACGGGGCTCCCGGTGTGGGTCTGACCCAGGGATAGGGAGAGGGGAACGGTGCACAGTGCTCCCGGTGTGGGTCTGACCCGGGGATAGGGAGACGGGAACGGTGCACGGGGCTCCCGGTGTGGGTCTGACCCAGGGATAGGGAGACGGGAACGGTGCACGGGGCTCCCGGTGTGGGTCTGTTTCTCACCATGTCTCTTTGTTCCAGAGGAGACCTATTTTGGAAAACTGCCTCCCATCTGTGACACCAGCATCCCGCTGCCAGAGGTTCCCTACCACGAGAGGAGTGTCGAGAAGTTCACCCTGCTGAAGAGGCTGGGAAGTCTCCCAAAAGGTCAGTCAGTGGCACAGAGAGTTTGGCCAACTTCACCCTAAACTCTGGTGCTGTCAGGGTGCTGAGGGACCCCCTCGGGAGGGGCAGGGAGAAGGAAGCGCTGTGCTGTGGGTGGGGCGGCAAGGGGGGAGTGCAGCGCTGTGGGAGGGACGGTGAGGAGGGACTGCTGCGGGAGGGGTGGTGAGGAGGGAGGGAGTGCCATGGGAGGGGCAGTGAGGGAGCACTGCGCTGTGGGAGGGGCGGTGAGGAGGGAGCACCATGGTAGCCTCCACGTTCCAGCCCCTTCACAGCCCCCGGATCTCACTGCTCCCCAATACTAATCTCATGATCTTCTCGCAGTTCCCACCATCCACCATTGGTGGCTGTACTTTTAGCTGCCCTGGGTCCCCACCTCTCTCTCCCTTGTCCTTCAGCTGCCCCGGGTCCCCCAGCTCTGGAACTCCCTCCCTACACCTCCCCACCTCTCTCTCTCCCCTCCTTCAGCTGCCCCGCGTCCCCCAGCTCTGGAACCCCCCCTACACCTCCCCACATCTCTCTCTCTGTCACTCCTCCTTCAGCTGCCCCGGGTCCCCGAGCTCTGGAACTCACTCCCTATATCTGCCCGGCTCCATCACATTGTTCCAACGTTGCCTGCAAGAATCTGCTTCTCTTCCTGTCCCCAGTGGTACAATCCAGAGGGATTATCGTTACCATGAAAGTAAAGGGTCTGTCTCTCTGCTCCCCTCTCTGCACCCTGCATCCCTTCCTCACTTCCTCACTCACCGTCTCTGCCTCAACCCCTTGTCTACACAGCTCCCAATCTGATATACCGTGAGCCGTTGACTACCAGCCAACTGTACGGGTGGTGGCTGCCTCCTGACCCTGGGGAGAAACTGGAGACCAAAGAACCTTGGACACGAAGCACTCGGTACCCCCTGGTCCAGAGTGAGATGACACGGTGAGGCCACACTCTGGGGTTGTCCAGGGATAGGGAGACGGGAACGGTGCACGGTGCTCCCAGTGTGGGTCTGACCCAGGGATAGGGAGACGGGAACGGTGCACGGTGCTCCCGGTGTGGGTCTGACCCAGGGATAGGGAGACGGGAACTGTGCACGGTGCTCCCGGTGTGGGTCTGACCCAGTGATAGGGAGACGGGAACCGTGCACGGTGCTCCCGGTGTGGGTCTGACCCAGGGATAGGGAGACGGGAACCGTGCGCGTTGCTCCCGGTGTGGGTCTGACCCAGGGATAGGGAGACGGAAACCGTGCACGGTGCTCCCGGTGTGGGTCTGACCCAGGGATAGGGAGACGGGAACCGTGCGCGGTGCTCCCGGTGTGGGTCTGACCCAGCGATAGAGAGACAGGAACCGTGCACGGTGCTCCCAGTGTGGGTCTGACCCGGGGACAGGGAGACGGGAACCGTGCACGGTGCTCCCGGTGTGGGTCTGACCCAGGGATAGGGAGACGGGAACCGTGCACGGTGCTCCCGGTGTGGGTCTGACCCAGGGATAGGGAGATGGGAGGGACCAGGTTGATCACTCGAGCAGAGGGTTGGCACGCCTGGGGCCTTGGGTCTCTCCCCTCTGCCCTGCCCTCATCCCTCTCCCCTCCTCTCCCTCCGTTGCTATGAGCTGCCGTATCTGTTGCAGGTTTGTGAACCGGATGATGTTGACGGATCCGGGGTTCTGGCTGTACTGAGAGTCAGTGCGCGGTGCGCCCAGGCACAGGGTCTGTGCTGAGCGAGAAAGGACAAGACAGCGGGCTGGAGGTGGTCTCCACGACTCCCTCCCTCCCCACACTGGGCGACTGCTCGCGCACCACACTGCCCTGGCAGACTGTGTAAATATTAACCCCCCCCCCAATAAATGCTGTCTCTTGCACTGGCTCCCGGATCCAGCCTGCTCAATCTCCACCTGAGCCTTCACTGACACAGAGGGGACGTTCCCCGACGTGGAGTGTGGTCACGGGGGGGGTGGGGGGGTGGTGTGGTGGTGGGAGAGAGCTGGAGGTTGTTGCCCTGGTACCGGAGGATGGGGGAGACGGGATCACAGTGTGGGGTGATTTACTGGCAGGTTGGATCCATGTTGGGGTAAGGGGCAGGAGGTCTAGGATGAGGGGAGGGGGTTGGGGGTGAAGATTTCTTTATTAGTCACATGTACATCGAAACACACAGTGAAATGCATCTTATGCGTAGAGTGTTCTGGGGGCAGCCCACAAGTGTCGCCACGCTTCCGGTGCCAACATAGCATGCCCGAACTTCATAACCCGTACGTCTTTGGAATGTGGGAGGAAACCCACGCAGACACAGGGAGAACATACAAACTCCTTACAGACAGCGGCCGGAATTGAACCCGGGTCACTGGTGCTGTAATAGCGTTACGCTAACCACTACCCTACTGTGCCTGCAAGGGGAGAGGGTTTAGGGTGAGGGGAGTCGGTTAGGGTGAGGATGTTCAGGGGAGTGAAGGGGTTTAAGGGTGAGGGGAGGGGGTTAAGGGTGAAGGGAGGGATTGAGGGTGAGGGGAGGGGTTTAGGGTGAGGGGTCTGGGGTGAGGGGAGGGGGTTTAGGCCGAGCGGAGGGGGTTGGGGGAGGGGCAGGAGGTTGGGGTGAGGGGAGGGAGTGGGGAGGGGGTTGGGGGTGATGGGGAGGGGACTGGGGTGAGGAAGGGGGTTTCGGCCTAGCGGAGGGGGTTGAGGGGGAGGGGCAGGAGGTTGAGAGGAGATCTGAGAAATGTTTACCCTTCCTGAGAGGACGACAGACAGAAACAGGGGAAGGGGAGACGGGGGTAGGACGGGGTGTGGAAGGGGAGACGGGGGTAGGAGGGGGTGTGGAAGGGGTGCAGGGCCCCGGGGGGGAGAGGGTGCTGGCAGACCAGGACAACAGGGGCAGAACCAGGGGAGATGGGGGTGGGGGGGGTGTGGAAGGGGTGTGGGGGCCCTAGGTGGTGAGGGTGCTGGCAGACCCGGCCAGAGCAGGTTCGATGACATCCAGTTGCTCGGCCAGGGATGTGGGACTGTTCGGCACAGGACACTGGACCTTTGGAGGGGGAGGCAGGGTGTGGGCTGAGGAGGGATCTCCCCCCTACCCCAGGGTGGGGCAGTGTCAGTGGGGGTGGCGGTGAGGGTCCAACATGGGGATGGAGTCTGTGTACTGGGAGGCATTGTCGGGGGAGGGAGCTGGGAGATTAGGATGGGAGAGGTGTTTCCCCAGTGCAGGGGTCTCTGAAACATGGGTTAGGGGAAGGGGAGGGATTTATGGTATCACACATTCCCGGGGTCAGACACAGGGTGAATCTCCCTCCGCACCGTCCCGTCACACACTCCTGGGGTCAGACACAGGGTGAAGCTCCCTCCGCACCGTCCTGTTTGCACACTCCCAGGGTCAGACACAGGGTGAGGCTCATTCCGCAACCGTCCCATCACACACTCCCGGGGTCAGACACGGGGTGAGGCTCCCTCCGCACCGTCCCATCACACACTCCCGGGGTCAGACACGGGGTGAGGCTCCCTCCGCACCGTCCCGTCACACACTCCCGGAGTCAGACACAGGGTGAGGCTCCCTCTGCACTGGCCCAGAGCAGCAACAGCACTGGGTTGATTGGGAGATTGGGGGCAGCTGTGTTCAATCAGTGTGCTGGCTGCTTCAGTGGATCAGCTGCAGGCTGGAGCTGTGAGAAGCTGGAGGTGGAATGGTGGCTGGTGTCCAATGTCCTGAGCTGGTGAGGAGAGGGACAGACCCTTACCCATGTAGAATGGAAGAAGTTTACGTGCATGGTTGAAGGTGAGTGGCTGTATGGAGGCTGGGAACGTACAGTTACTGACAGATCGTGATGTACATCAATCCTTAACAGCACTGACTTACAGATCTTGGGGTCCAAGTCCCATAGACCCCTGGAAGTGGCCACGCAAGTAGATAGGGTGGTAAGGAAGGTGTACGGCATGCTTGCCTTCATTGGTCAGGGCGTGGTGTATAAGAATCAGGAAGTCATGTTGTGGCTGTATAAAACTTTGGTTAGGTCACACTCGGAGTATTGTGTGCAGTTCTGGTCGCCCCCGTTACAGGGAGGGTGTGTGGGGGCTTTGGAGAGGGTGCAGGAGAGTTTCACCAGGATGCTGCCCGGATTAGAGGGCGTGAGCTATGAGGAGAAGTCGGACAGAGTTGGGTTGTTCTCTCCAGAGCGGCGGAGGCTGAGGGGAGAGGTTTATAAGATCACGAGAGGCACAGATAGAGTAGACGGCCGGTATCTTTCTCCCCCCAGGGTGGAAATGTCTAATGCCAGAGGGCGTGCGTTTAAGGTGAGTTCAAAGGAGATGTGCCGGGCAAGTTTTTTTTCTTTTTCTTTTTCAATCTTTTTATTAGTTTTTAAATTAATACAGATTAAGATGTGCCGGGCAAGTTTTTTTTCTTTTTCTTTTCCAATCTTTTTATTAGTTTTTAAATTAATACAGATTAATATATCAATGTTTGTACATGTAATAGAAGGAGATCAGAACAATCATGACATGGATAATCATAAAGAACAATAGAGTATAAAAAAAATCTGTAGATCCAATGATCTGTTACTGAATGAATGTAATATAAAATAAAAGATTTATTATTAAATATAAAAAAAGGGGAAAAAAACCCCAAAACAATAAGAAAAATTATAAACAATATATCAAACCAAACTAAGCTAAAAAAAAAAAATTAAAAAAAACAAAAAAACTGGACTAAAATTTCTCAATAGAAACAGAGCAATGTTATGTCAACAACTCTGTTCCTCTAAATTAAAAGGTTATTATAAGGGGATCTATATCATGTGAAAATATTGAATAAATGGACTCCAAACTTCCTCAAATTTAAGCGAAGGATCAACAGTGCCA